>NC_084735.1:44835900-44945900 GCF_033978785.1 Entelurus aequoreus | reverse complement strand
GTCAAAGAAAGCTTTGGTAATAAAGATATAAATTAACCTCCATAGTATTAGTTCACCTGCTCCCTGTCACTTATAAGTCAATGGATGGATGGATAGAAAGATATGTTTCTTATATCTCTTATATTGTTTGTTATGTATTTCAGGCTAACGTTTGTTTTTGGGCAATGTGCTGTACAAGCTTTGGATCTGGTCGACCAGCACTCAGTCACATGTTTGTCATCGCCAAGTGGACGTAAAGCCTTCCAGGTTTGTCTTGCATCTCCTCACATCTTTCTAATGACAGATCGAAATGGCTGTTATGGACTCAAATCTATATACTGTATGTATCACAATATATTATTTGGCATATAAATGAGTGTTTCCCACATATTGCCAATATACTTGTGGCGGTGGGGGCGTTTTCGGGCTTTATCAATATGATGGAATCATACTGTAGTTCGCATAATGATGATGTAGATCTGGGCCGATATTTGATAAGTCAATAGATTGTATTCATTTGACGTCACGTCCGCCTCGTTAACTATGCAAGGCTCGAAGTGATGGGCCAATAAGCGTCTGTTGTTGTAGTGTCAGGACGGCATTTTGTTTTAATCGAAGAAAAATGCCCTATGCTTGTGTTGCTTTAGGCTGTTGCAAACTGTTCAAATCACGAAAAGAATAAACGTTTCTCCAGAGTTCCTTGAGACGTAATCAAGAAGGGTGAAAAAGTGCAAGATTATACGATAGAAGATGAGAAAAAGACCACACACTCTAGTTGAAGAAGGCAGAGTCGAAAGAACGCAAAAGTTTGCAGTGATCACTTCGTTAAAGGTTTGTTTGATATGCTTTTAACGTTTAGTATTTTCTATTGACGTATTAACTTGATATTCTTTGTATGAGTGTTTCGTAAAGCACCAACTTGGCGAGTCTAAATAAAAGAAAGCAAATGTGAGCAAAACCTTGAAGAGTTAAGCTTTTCCCAAAAAGGCAGCAATTGTATATGAAGCTTTCAGCACTTACAATATGTTGACATCTACAGTAATATTTTGATAAAAACGGGAAATCCAAGCGTACTCGTAAACGGCGCGTACAACAAAAGCAAAGCAAACAACAGGGCTGTAGGCCCGAAGTTAAATCATAAAATACAACCTTAACAGAGCAAAAACAATGTATGATTTATCCGGGGGAGTCCATCCATCCATCCTTTTTTTGCCGCTTGTCCCTTTTTGGATTGCGGGGGGTACTGGAGCCTATATCAGCTGCATTCGGTCTTGATACCAATTTCCTTGACCCAGCCACACACAAAGAATTTGTAGGCCTCCATAGTGTTTCAGGTTTCATCTGTTTAGTCGTGTAAAATGATATCTGGAGCACTAGATAGTTTGTCTGGGAACGAGCCTGATGGATTTTTAAAATAAAGTATAGGGAAAGATTATTTTGCATTTTTTTGCTCGTATCTGCTTTTAGTGGTAAGATCTAGGCCCCTTTCGTACTCATATAGGTTGGGGCGGGGGGCGTGGTTGGGGGCGTGGTTAAGAGGGGAGGAGTATATTTACAGCTAGAATTCACCAACTCGAGTATTTCATATATATATATATTTATTTTATTATACATATAAATAAAATAAATACTTGAATTTCAGTGTTCCGGAGGCTATCCATTAGATGGCAGTATTGTCCTGTTTAAGAGTGTCACAACATTGCTGTTTACGGCAGACAAACTGCTTTACGGTAGACGAAAACGTGACTGCTGTTTTTGCGTGTTGTTCCCGTGCTGGAAGGACGTTAATGAAACTGCCTAACAATAAACCCACATAAGAAACCAAGAACTCGCCCTCGATCATTCTACAGTTATAACGTGATTGGGCAGGCACGCTGTTTATATCGTGGGAAAGCGGACGTGAAAATAGACTGTCGCCGCTGTCCCCACTCGGGTCCGCATGGAGCTGGAGGGGGCGTGGCCTCCAGCTCCGGCTGTATTCCGGGACATTTTCGGGAGAAAATTTCTTCCGGGAGGTTTTCGGGAGAGGCGCTGAATTCCGGGAGTCTCCCGGAAAAGTATGCTTCTCTGTGAAGCGCTTTGAGTGTCTAGAAAAGCGCTATTTAAATCTAATCCATTATTATTATTATTATTATTATTATAAGAATCACAATTTTATTCGGCACCCCTACCAACTATTCTAATGTGTTTATGGATCATCTAAAATATTACTTCTGATTCCTATTCCCCTTTAAATACACTTCACTCTCTTTACATAAATTGTATGCTTGTATTTCTTTATTACTTACAATAATCCATACTACACAAGGGTTCATTATTATTTGATCTAAATACACTACATGCTTAAAATAGCATTTATTGTGTTCCCAGTCATATTGATTGTTTGAAATCATATGCAAAGTGAAACAGCTTGCAGTCAGCATTAGAAATTATTTGCGAATGAGCTATGAATAACATAAATGATAAAAGGAAAGAACATTGTACCAAGGATGTCATGAAATGCAGTCTAGCATATGCAAATATTGTCACAGTTAGTAATGAGAAAAATATGTGCAAATATTGTTCCAGCAGATAAAGCACAGAAATAATAATGTCTAAAAATGTGTGTTGTGTGTTTTGAAGAGGTCCCAAATGTTACTATTTGAAAGCAAACAGACAAACAACTGCATTATTACCCAACAGTTTTTCATAATTTTGGATTATTATTGATATTAGTACTCTGTGACAAATAACTATAACCTAGACACAGACATACAGTGCTCAGAAGAGAAAACAATGCATTAGCAAAGAAGATAATAAAAAAATAAAATAATGTTGAGGTCATTGTAACCCAAAGTTCCTGGAAACGCCTTCAGGCTCCTAAAATAACACACTAAATGGGGCGAACTGTAAAATACAATGCAGCTAAATAAAGAAATATGCTCTGTTTTTTTGGAGTCGTTTATTAAAGTTGTTTTTGGCCTTTTCATGTTTACTCGCCATCTCAGGACTGTTTGACCACTGACACTCACGTCTTCCGGTGAGAAAAAGGTTTTTGTTGTTTTACTCCTCACAAGTTGTCCGCCTGTGCTTTCACAATTTGGATTCCTTCTTCAGTCTCTAAAGCCAACAACATTGCAGGCCCTTAAATGGTAAATGGGTTATACTTGTATAGAGCTTTTCTACCTCCAAGGTACTCAAAGCGCTTTGACACTATTTCCACATTCATCCATTCACACACTGATGGCAGGAGCTGCCATGCAAGGCCCTAACCACGACCCATCAGGAGCAAGGGTGAAGTGTCTTGCTCAAGGACACAACGGACATGACGAGGTTGGTAGAAGGTGGGGATCGAACCAGGAACCCTCAGGTTGCTGACACGGCCACTCTCCCAACCGCGCTACGCCGTTCTTAACTAATCATTTGAACGTGTTATAAACATACTAATGTATGTACTGTATAGTGTATTATCACCAATATAGTGTATTATCAGGAGCTATGATAGTGCACTTGCAGAACACGAATGATGAACTTGAAATTTCTTGTTCTTCTCTAAGTAATTAATTTATTTCATCCTTAGTAAGGATGTGCTGATTGATCAACCACCGATCAGTATCGGGTGATTTTTGTAAATAAGTATGTAATCGCCATTACTGATTATTGCCTTTTAATGCTGATTATAAACGCTGATCCCCTCTGGCTGACAATGTTGTTTTTTTAGTCTTCCGGCTAACAAGCAGCTAGCAGCTAGTTATGTGTCTCCACAAACATATCAGAGCTGCCAAGCCTCACACTTTGAGCGTCATGCAATTCAACCCATTCTCACGCCACACTTGACATTTCTTGCACTGATATTTCCTCATTCTATATTCTCTATTTATTTTTTTCATAATAATAAACATTTTTCCTTGCGGCTTGCTGTAGTTGGAGTAACTTTGATTGACTGATCGAAATACATACGTTTGCAGAGCTTTATAAAGCCAACTTTGTTCCACTGTTGTCCATAATTCAGGGAGGTTTTGATCGCTGGTCCTTACTTAATATATCTACAGTGGCTCGTGCCAACTCTTCTTAAAATGAATGTACTTTCGCGATTTTCCTATCTGTTCCAGTGTATACCACTTTTTCTCTCTCAGTCCTTTTGTAAATTAGATAGTCAGATTTTAGACTATATTTGGAATAAAAAGACGCACAGGTTACATAAACAATATTTGCAGAGACCTAAAATGGACCTAAATTAGCACTACCAAACTTGAGATTTTACTACTGGGCCACCAACATTAGGATTCTTAAATACTCGCTGTAATATGAAGCATTTGACCCCCTTCTGTTATGGCTGCATATGGTGGTTAACTCAACTAAACAAGTATCTTTACCATGAATTGATTAACGTGGACCCCGACTTAAACAAGTTGAAAAACTTATTCGGGTGTTACCATTTAGTGGTCAATTGTATGGAATATGTACTGTACTGTGCAATCTACTAATAAAAGTTTCAATCAATCAATCAATCAATCAATCAATCAATCTTTAACGGCTCTGGTTCACTCTCCCATCCACTTTTCAATGTTCGCTTTTACAAAAAATCAGATCGTAAAAACCTCATTTAGAATTTAGGCTCAGTTTTAGCGCTATTTTGGCTTACAGACAATTTCTAGTCTTGCACCCATCACTGCTAACCATGCTTTCCCTCCCTCTCTTGTGGATAGTGCCTTTTTAAGATGGTCAAGTCTGAGGATTTGATTGATTGATTGAGACTTTTATTAGTAGGTTGCACAGTGAAGTACATATTCCGTACAATTGGCCACTAAATGGTAACACCCGAATAAGTTTTTCAACTTGTTTAAGTCGGGGTCCACTTAAATTGATTCATGATACAGATATATACTATCAGATATATACTATCATCATAATACAGTCATCACACAAGATAATCACATTGAATTATTTACATTATTTACAATCAGGGGTGTGGAGGGGGGTGGGGGGGGTAGGATATGGACAGCAAGTAGTGGACATAGAGAGAGAGAGAGAGAGAGAGAGAGAGAGAGAGAGAGAGAGAGAGAGAGAGAGAGAGAGAGAGAGAGAGAGAGAGAGAGAGAGAGAGAGAGAGAGATCAGAAGGCATAAGAAAAAGTATCTGCATTTGATTGTTTACATTTGATTATTAGTAATCCGGGGAGGGTGTTAGTTTAGGGTTGTAGCTGCCTGGAGGTGAACTTTTATTGCGGTTTTGAAGGAAGATAGAGATGCCCTTTCTTTTATACCTGTTGGGAGCGCATTCCACATTGATGTGGCATAGAAAGAGAATGAGTTAAGACCTTTGTTAGTTCGGAATCTGGGTTTAACGTGGTTAGTGGAGCTCCCCCTGGGAGCGTTAAAGATTTATACATAGAAAACCCTTTTGCCTCCTTCCAGCAACTGTGTGATACATTTTCACTCCCTAATCAACACTTTTACAGATATCTACAGATCCACAGTTTTGTTCGTAATACTTTCCCCAGGTTCCCAGATTTACCGACTGGCACAGTTTTAGACGTGTTTCTGACACCGCTTCCAACATTAAAACAATCAATTACACGTATTTATAACCACATTTTTCTTTTACACCCTGAGTCTCTTAATTCAATTAGGTCACTTTTGGATGAGGAGTTAGGAGTGACCCTGTCTGAGGAGAGCTGGATTTTAAGTAGAGTTCATAAGTCATCTATTGGTGCTAGACACAGCCATATTCATTGTAAGCTAATAAATTGTACTTATTATACCACGGTAAGACTGGCTAAGATGTATGATGGAATATCAGTATTATTTTCCCAGCTAACTTAAAGGCCTACTGAAATGAATTTTTTTTATTTAAACGGGGATAGCAGATCTATTCTATGTGTCATACTTGATCATTTCGCGATATTGCCATATTTTTGCTGAAAGGATTTAGTATAGAACAACGACGATAAAGATTGCAACTTTTGGTATCTGATAAAAAAAAGGCTTGCACCTACCGGAAGTAGCGTGACGTGGTCAGTTGAACATATACGCAAAGTTCCCTATTGTTTACAATGATGGCCGCATGAAGTGAGAGAGATTCGGACCGAGAAAGCGACAATTTCCCCATTAATTTGAGCGAGGATGAAAGATTTGTGGATGAGTAAAGTGCAAGTGAAGGACTAGTGGGGAGTTGAAGCTATTCAGATAGGGAAGATGCTGTGAGAGCCGGGGGTGACCTGATATTCAGCTGGGAATGACTACAACAGTAAATAAACACAAGACATATATATACTCTATTAGCCACAACACAACCAGGCTTATATTTAATATGCCACAAATTAATCCTGCATAAAAACACCTGCGTGTTTGTTATGCTAGCTCCTAGCTCCTCTGCTAGCTCCTAGCTCCATAGAACACGCCAATACAATTCAAACACCTGATCAACACACACAATCACTCAGCCCAAAAGACCGTTTACCTAACCCAAGGTTCATAAAGCTTATATATTTTTAAAAAGTTACGTACGTGACGCGCACATACGGTCAAGTTATCGAATGTTTAGCAGCCAAGGCTGCATACTCACGGTACCTGATATTCAGCTGGGAATGACTACAACAGTAAATAAACACAAGACATATATATACTCTATTAGCCACAACACAACCAGGCTTATATTTAATATGCCACAAATTAATCCTGCATAATAACACCTGCGTGTTTGTTATGCTAGCTCCTAGCTCCTCTGCTAGCTCCTAGCTCCATAGAACACGCCAATACAATTCAAACACCCGATCAACACACACAATCACTCAGCCCAAAAGACCGTTCACCTAACCCAAGGTTCATAAAGCTTATATATTTTTAAAAAGTTACGTACGTGACGCGCACTTACGGTACGGTACGTGTTATGCTAGCTCCTAGCTCCTCTGCTAGCTCCTAGCTCCATAGAACACGCCAATACAATTCAAACACATGATCAACACACACAATCACTCAGCCCAAAAGACCGTTCACCTAACCCAAGGTTCATAAAGCTTATATATTTTAAAAAAGTTACGTACATACGCAAAAAAAAGCCAAAGCTGCATACTCACAGTAGCACGTCTGCGTCTTTGTCATCCAAATCAAAGTAATCCTGGTAAGAGTCTGTGTTGTCCCAGTTCTCTACAGGCGTCTGTGTATCCAAATCAAAAGTCCTCCTGGTTAGAGTCTCTGTTATCCGAGTTCTTCCATCTTGACTGCATCTTTCGGGAATGTAAACAAAGAAGCGCCGGCTGTGTACTGTTGTGGCTGACTACGTTCGAAAAATACGTCCATTTCGCACCGACAACTTTCTTCTTTGCTTGCTTGGCTTCCTTCTCCATAATGCAATGAACATGATTGAAACAGATTCACGAACACAGATGTCCAGAATACTGTGGAATTATGAAATGAAAACAGAGCGTTTTCGTATCGGCTTCAATGTGGAAGGCATACCCGTGTTCGTCGGGCTACGTCACGCGCATACGTCATCCTCAGAGGCGTTTCGAACCGGAAGTTTAGCGGCAAATTTAAAATGTCACTTTATAAGTTAACCCGGCCGTATTGGCATGTGTTATAATGTTAATATTTCATCATTGATATATAAACTATCAGACTGCGTGGTCGGTAGTAGTGGGTTTCAGTAGGCCTTTAATACATATGTTTTGGCTCTGCCCATCCCTGTGCAGTTTTTAGACTGAAACTTTTAATACTTTGTCTTTGGTAATTGGCGAAAAGATCGAACCGAATCCTCTAAGCCAGGGTCGCCCATTAGGTCGTTCGCGAACTACCGGTCGATCGCGGAGGGTATGTCAGTCAATCGCTAGCAAGGCATTAAAAAAATAGACCTAAAATTTATCGATCATCAATCTTCACTATGACGCCATTGTCACTTGATTGACATTCACGGCACCCAAGGATCTTGTGAGATGACGCTGGCTTCCCGCGAGCTCTGTATTAAGAAAAATACGACCGGCAGGAAGGCAAGAAACACTTTTTATTTTAACATTTTCTTGCTCTGTACCTGGTGTCAAAGCCTAAAGACCGACTGCACAGTTACTGTCTTCACAAGAAAAGTGCTGCTTAATCCTGCCTGCGCGAACAAAAAAAGAGTCTCAGAAAGCTAGCGCACACAAGCGAGCAAGCTACGGAGTTTGCTGTCAATGTATTTCTTGTAAAATGTATAAAAACGAGTATGGAAGCTGGACAAATAAGATGCCAAAAACCAACCACCATTGGACAGAAAGCAGGACTTATTTTCTTCTTCTTTTTCATTCAAAAATGTGGAAGTTATCAGCACTACTGTGAATCCTGTCTGATTCCAATCGATGCAAGTAAAACACAAACTATATATATGTATATACACTATAATGCCAAAAGTATTTTGCCACCCATCCAAATGATGAGAATCAGGTGTCTTAATCACTTGGCCCGGCCACAGGTGTATAAAATCAAGCACTTAGGCATGGAGACTGTTTCTACAAACATTTGTGAAAGAATGGGCCGCTCTCAGGAGCTCAGTGATTTCCAGCGTGGAACTGTCATAGGATGCTACCTGTGGAACAAATCCGGTCGTGAAATTTCCTAGCTCCTTAATATTCCAAAATCAACTGTTGGCTTAATTATAAGAAAATGGAAGAGTGGTAGGCCACGTAAACTGACAGAGAGGGGTCAGCGGATGCTGAAACGCATAGTGCAAAGACTTTCTGCACAGTCAGTTGCTATAGAGCTCCAAACTTCATGTGACCTTCCAATTAGCCCACGTACAGTACGCAGAGAGCTTCATGGAATGGGTTTCCACGGCCGAGCAGCTGCATCTAAGCCATACATCACCAAGTCCAATGCAAAGCGTCGGATGCAGTGATGTAAAGCACTGGACTCTAGAGCACTGGAGATGGGTTCTCTGGAGTGACGAATCACGCTTTTCCATCTGGCAATCTGATGGACGAGTCTGGGTTTGGAGGTTGCCAGGAGAACGGTACATTTCGGACTGTATTGTGCCGAGTGTGAAATTTGGTGGAGGAGGAATTATGGTGTGGGGTTGTTTTTCCGGAGTTGGGCTTGGCCCCTTAGTTCCAGTGAAATGAACTTTGAATGTTCTAGGATACCAAAACATTTTGGACAATTCCATGCTCCCAAACTTGTGGGAACAGTTTGGAGCCGGCTCCTTCCTCTTCCAACATGACTGTGCACCAGTGCACAAAGCAAGGTCCATAAAGACATGGAGGACAGAGTCTGGTGTGGATGAACTTGACTGGCCTGCACAGAGTCCTGACCTGAACCCGATAGAACACCTTTGGGATGAATTAGAACGGAGACTGAGAGCCAGGCCTTCTCGACCAACCTCGCTTTTGGAAGAATGGTCGAAAATTCCTATAAACACACTCCGCAACCTTGTGGACAGCCTTCCCAGAAGAGTTGAAGCTATAATAGCTGCAAAAGGTGGACCGACGTCATATTGAACCCTGTGGGTTAGGAATGGGATGGCACTTCAAGTTCATATGTGAGTCAAGGCATGTGGCCAAATACTTTTGGCAATATAATGTACGTATATATATATGTACTGTTAATGTGTATGTATATATATATATATATATATATATATATATATATATATATATATGTATATATATATATATATATATATATATATATATATATATATATATACGTGTGTTTATGTATGTATGTATGAAGATGAGGTAAATCACCTCGACTTGGTCATTTGAAAAGTAGCTCACCTGCTGAAAAAGTGTGGGTACCCCTGCTCTAAGCGGACTATTCGGGGTAGCCCCTCTGTCATCTGGTCTTAGTAAATCTATAGTGGAATTTCTGACCTTTGAACTATATTTTGTGTCTGTCAAGAATGTCTGCTCGTTTCATTCTTTTCTATTCTAAACCATTGAAGGACCGGATGTAAGTCAAAGTTGAATATGGAGTCGGTCTGACCATTCTACAAAATGTTTTGATTGTCTATAATGACTAAGGGATTCAAGGATGTTGCAGAACAAACAGGTCGAAAACAACATGACCTTGACGCATAAAGGAAACAGATAAAATGGCCAAGTGACAAGGGCTATGGTTGATTGCTTGATTTTAGGAGTTCCCTGGAGGACGTTTGTCTGTCTGCATGGGCAACTCAATCCAACTTTGTACTTTTCGTCATGGGTAAATAAAGCTTTTGTACTGAACTCACTTTTGTTGCTGTTTAAGCTTCGGACAATCCACTACAAATCCAAAATGAACATGGAAGCATTTTCTATTTTGTTGGCTAGAAGACTCATTTTGTTGAATTGTAAGGTATCAGCGCCTCTTTGCCACACCCGCTGGTTTAAAGCTGTTCTTTATTTTTTCAAACAGGAGAAGATAAGGCTGACATTGAATGACTGTTCTGTGAAGTTTCAGGAAGTATGGGGTGTTTTCCTAAAATATGTCAAATAGATTGATCTCAAATTTAACCCCGTTTAAGAAGTAATTGAAATGTAGATGATTGAGAAGCCTTTTGTCTGCCTTTTTGGATTGCTGCGCCATGTTGGGGACATTCAGGAGTTCAGTTGTCTGTGGTTTAATGTCAATACATGCCGATACTTTTTTGACTGATGCATTTTTTTTCTTTCTTTTTTTAATGGGTTACTTCTTTATCACCAGAGGACAAAGCTAGTTTTAAAGTTGAACTGCACTTTTTTTTTGGAATTTTGCCTATGTTCACAATGAGAGACAAGAAGACAAAAAGTTTTTTTTGTTGCATTCTAACATGTAAAAATCAGCTCGTTCTAGATAGCCAACAATACAGCTATTGGGAGCAATCAATTCTACCTCTAAATCACTTTAAATATGCATCAAGTGTTAGCCCGCATTTCATATTTTGTTTGTACACAGCTAGCTATACAGCGTATGCTGTCTGTCATAATACACTCATGACGTGCTGCATGCATCATGATCAATATAAAGTGTGACTCACTCGATGGACAGTTGTCGTTTTGGTTCAGCTGGCCGGGGACGTTTTTCTGATTTATTTGGGGTAAGCACGTCTTTTATGTCGAAAAACCTTGTCTCCAAATTCCACGTTTGCAGCTTTGAGTCATTTTCACCTCACTATCGGCTTCCGTCTGCACCAACGTTTCACCCTCTTCTTCGTGCTGGCTTCTCGAAGCAGCAGCAGTTCATCCTGCATCATCAGCTTCAAATATATACAGTTGTGAATCCTCATTTGTCCAAAACTAGTTGTCTTGGTTGTTTGTTACCAAGTCTGCCATAATTGGAACACACACGGAAGTAGGAACACACATTGACAGACGTGCGCTGCTATGGAAACAGAAATCAATGCGCTGAAGAAGTCAGTTCCGGCATTGATTAAAATGATCAAAGTACGGTAAAAAAATATTGATCATTTACATATTGTTATGAACATCTGTGTTACTACATCATATATACTGTATATACTTACAGTGTGTAAACAAAATGTTGATGGAGGGTTTTGAAGTTGTTTTAGAGGGCTTTAAAGGTTACAACGGTGACTCTCATTAGCCCAGTGGTTCTCAAACGTTTTTTGTCATCCCCCACTTTGGACAAGGGGGAGTTTTCAAGCCCCACCTGCCCCCATCGCCCCAACAGAACGCTAATGCCAAGCTTAACATTTTCAAATTTATTGAACATCAAGTAACATCAAGTTGTATACATTCAAACTCAATTACATAAAATAACATCAAGTTCAATAATAAATAAAATAACTGTGCAGCTGTGGTATAACTTGCATCAAGTTCAATATCAAATAAAATAACTTGCATCAAGTTCAATAATAAATAAAACAAAAGTGTTATAACTTGCATCAAGTTCAATAATAAATCAAAAAAAGTGTTATAACTTGCATCAAGTTCAATAATAAATCAAATAAAAGTGTTATAACTTGCATCAAGTTCAATAATAAATAAAATAACTTGCATCAAGTTCAATCATAAATAAAACAAAAGTGTTATAACTTGCATCAAGTTCAATAATAAATTTAAAAAAGTGTTATAACTTGCATCAAGTTCAATAATAAATAAATAAGTGTTATAACTTGCATCAAGTTTAATAATAAATCAAATAAAAGTGTTATAACTTGCATCAAGTTCAATAATAAATCAAATAACTTGCATCAAGTTCATTAATAAATCAAATAAAAGTGCCACTTTGCAAAAAAAAAAGGAGGAGTTACGCATTTGGCAAGACAGGGGAAGTGAACATGAGTTTTACAGTACTCCAGCATTAGTGGCTGCAATGAGCCTGTTTTGCACTGCACAGCTTTTCAAATCGGGGTTGCAGGCTTGACACTGCCACTTTTAAAACCTCATTGAGTTCGGGGCTGAGCTGTCTTGACGCGAGTGCTTCCCGGTGAATGACACACAGTGTGTCCAATGCGCATTTGGCGCAACCCTCTTTATTAGAGCCTGCAGCCCGTTTCTTGATTTTGCCATGGTCTGTGCGCCATCAGAGCAAAAGCCCACACAGTTGTCCCATTTAAGGTCGTGTTCTTTGAGGAAACTGTCCATTATCTTGAACAGCTCATCAGCAGTGGCTCTATTTTTTATGTATTTGCAAAACAGCAAATCCTCGCACAGTGACTCGCCATTCACAAAGCTTCCGCTTAGCCCCGCCCCCATTAGTTACTGTTGCTATGTCTGTCAAACTTTCGCTCCTACCTAGAAATGTAAAGCCTACAGGAAAAATAAGTAATTTACATTTATTTATATAGCGGATTTCACAGACAGAATCACAAAGTGATTTACAGTGTGTATAGAAAATGAAAGCATAGTAAAAAAAATAAAAATCTAAGAATATAATTAAAAAAAAAAAAAAATTAAAGTTAAATTTCCTCCCGTTCCTCATGTCTCTATTCCCCACCAGTGGGGCGCGCCCCACACTTTGAGAAACGCTGCATTAGCCGCATCTTCCAAGCGTTTTTTATCTTTAAAATTCTAATAAAGAAAAAGAAGTGTGTTCTTGTCTCTAATAATGATTGTAAACGATAGGCAAAATTCCGGAAAAAATGCAGTTCCCCTTTTAACGACACCAAGAAATAAGTGCACGGTAAAGATTAAGAAGTGTAGATGGAACCACGTTACAGCAGAAAGTAACCTGATGTGAATAGGAAATTAAGAAGTAAATCAATAAGAGTCTCTAGAGCAGGGTTGCCCAAACTAGGCCCCGGGGCCAAATTTGGCCTGCCGAGTCTTTTGATGTGGCCCACAAAAGGGTGGCTTCCCAAATGTAATACATATTCATACTGACCTTTTAAGCTCTCTACGGGTGCCCTGATCCAATATTAATATTGGATCAGGCTGCAAACAGACTGGAGAAGTTGGTAGAGAAGGCCAGTAACGTGGTGGAAGTGGAGCTAGACTCTCTGGCGGTGGTGTCAGAGAGGAGAAGTCTAGCAAAACTCCTAGCCATTATGGACAACACCTCCCACCCACTACCCTCAGACCTTTTGGAGAGAATGAGCACGTTCAGTGGAAGGCTCAGACTCTCAAAATGCAACACGGAACGACACAGGAGGTCCTTCATACCGACAGCCATCAGACTGTATAATGCATATGTTCCTTGACTGCACTTAAATGTAGAGTATATGTAGAATATATTTATATTATTTATATATTATATATTACATATATAATATGTTATATATATTATATTATTTATTATTATTCTTGTCTATTGTGAGCGAACTGTGGTGCTGAATTTCCCCCAGGGATCAATAAAGTACTTTCTATTCTATTCTAGTCTATATCACATATCATTCCATTATCAGCATAACAATCTAGTATTGGATCATATCGGCTTGCAGCTAAACGTTCCAATATTAGTTTTACTCCAAGTAGTCCTGCAGTGTGTTTACTTGTACAAAGCTGGACAGCCAGTTAACATCTAAATGTCCTCCAATAAGTACACAATGTTGGTCTTTTCTTCTATTTTAGTCGAAGTCATTTACAAAAGGCATGGTCAACTACTAGGAGCTAGCAGCTACACAACAGCTAAGCACACAATAGCACACAAGCTAGATATACTGTACGTAGTAAGTGTTTTTAATTGAACAATATTGCAGTGTAGAACACGGGGGGTGCTGGGGCCTATCCCAGCTGCACTCGGGCAGAAGGCGGGGTACACACTGGACAAGTAGCCACCTCATCGCAGGGCCAACACAGATAGACAACATTCACACTCACATTCACACGCTAGGGGCCAATTTAATTTGGATAAAATAGAGTATTGATTGGTTAATGTGAAAACACAGCTAGTTACAAATGTCATCAAAGCTATGAGTCAAAGCGTATGTGTTCCACATCCAATCAGGATGCAGATTCCCATCATAATCATTATCGGCTATGATACTGCAAACAAACGCATGATCCATCACAAGGCAGACAGTGTGCTGGAATGTGTTAGGAACTTTTGATCCATTTGTCCCTTTAAGTAGTTTGCCCTGTTATGAGTTGCCTCAAATAGTTATTTTTTCTTTCAACTCCTGACCTCTTAAGAAGTTAAATATACATTTATCTTACTGGAAGCATGTGCAATGTGTGTGTGCTCACTTGGCAACATGTCATATGGTGAAATATAAGTTGATAAATCAACCAATTCATTACGTCAGCTATTTCCTGTTGCACACAGTTTTCACGTTACCATGGTAATGCGGCTTCTTGTCTCTGAGGGAATAAAAAGTGCATGAGAACGTGACATTTTACCACTGGAATTTTTCACCTGTTGCAAACATCCATTGACCTTCTCATTGGGAATGTTTAGCTGCAGACAGTCCATTCAGGGGCAGAGACACTGATCAATGTATAAGACTATTTAAGAAAAGATGTATGATCATTGTTTCCCCAAAGGACGGCAATCTACTTATTGTGTTGTGTTGCTGTGTTATGGCCTTGTCATCTAATTTGCATAATTGACCATGATGCATGTTATTTCTATGGAAACTGTGGAAGACAAAAAGTGAGATATACACATAAAAAGAATAACAAATATGTTTAGGAAATACAAATTAGCTTTCTTCTGTTGCTTCATCTTAGGTTTTTTAATGTCACAAGTAACAAGTAAAGTTTTAATGTAATACTGTTTAATATCACGATTATTGTGTTATCATGGTTATGATTATTATCGCGGTATTGTTGAATGTGCTCAAAGAGTACTTATGCATACACTGAAATCTTTTGACCAAGTTGTTCTTTTTAAATAGAAATAAAATAAATGGACACACTGTTAGACAACCCACTACAGTATTTTGCATGTTTTGTGTTTCTTACACTTCACTGATAGTGTGTTTGTCTTAGTATTTGATCTGGCTAAGCTTTTATTGTTTTAAAAATATGCCAGCCCGGGGTCGCCCTACGCTGCGGCTGTGCGTGCCCGCCTGGTGCCTGGTGGCTGCTTTCCTCCCTTGTTGGGGCCCCGGCGGTGCTGCCCGACTGCCCTGCGGGGGTCTCCCTCCTGTGTTTTACTCCGCCCTTATTTATTTATTAATTTTATTTATATATATACTTATATATATATATTTTTAAAATGATCTATTTAATAAATTTTATTTATTCTGTTAAATTATATACATGTATATATAGGTGCGTGTGTGTGTGTGTGTGTGTGTGTGTGTGTGTGTGTGTGTGTGTGTGTGTGTGTGTGTGTGTGTGTGTGTGTGTGTGTGTGTGTGTGTGTGTGTGTGTGTGTGTGTGTGTGTGTGTGTGTGTGTACGTTTGTATGTATGTATGGTGGAATCTGTGTGTATGTATGTAGGTACATGTGTGTGTGTCGCTGCCCCGGTGTGCATTGCTGATCGCGGCACCAGGCCTGCAGAGATGCCATGGCATGCCGGCTGTGGGTGCGGGGCTGGGCCCTTATGGCTTTTTGCCGGATGGGGTGCCTGGTGGGTGGTGGGCGGGGGGGCCTGGACGTGCGGGTATGGCTGCGGGGTTTGGTGGCGCTGGACACTGTTGGCAACCAGGCCTCATGTTTATTTTTATTTTATTTATTTAAAGGGTTTATTTTATTTTATTTATTATTTTTATTTTTATTTTTATTTTTTATATTTTTTGTTTTTGTTTTTGTTTTGTTTTGGTGTATGTATGTGTGTGTATATGTGTGCATATGTATATGTATGTAGGTGTATATATATGTGTGTGTGTGTGTGTATGTGTATATGCATGCATGTGTGTATGTGTATGTATGTGTATATACATATATGTATGTATATGTGTATGTGTGTATGTATGTGTGTATGAATGTGTAGGTGTGTGTATGGGTGTGGATGTCCGGTGGATCGATTGGCCTGTATGTGGATGAGTTGGGGTAGGTGGGTTGGCGGCCTCTGTGGTAGCTGGGGGTGTGCGTTGTTGTGGTTTACGGGGTAGGTCGCTTTTTTTTGTTTCAGGTTTCGGCGGCCGCGGGTGTTTGTACTGCGGACGGGCGGTGGTGGTGATGGTTGCTGTGGTACTGCCGGCGGTTGGCGTCGCTGTGTTGGGTTGGAGTGGTTGGGGGACTGTGGCTGGTATCTGTGCGCTTGTGGGGTTGTGGGGGCTGGCTGGCGTTGGCTTGACGGCTGGTTTGGGGGCTGACGTGCGGACGGGGTGCATTGACTTCTTCCCCAGTTGGGGGGCACCATCCCCTGGCCGGAACTCGTATGGGTGCGTTGCTGTGTGGATGGCCGGGATGCGGTGTTTGCATTGGGCATGGGGCTGTGCAGTTTTTCTGCGTTTGGTTGCTGGTATGGGCTCTGCGGGGTTGGGTTGGGGCGGGCGGGGGCTGGCTTTGTTTGGCGGGGGGGGGGGGCTCGCGTGACGTCACGCTAAAGTGGTCTGGTGTGGGTCACGGGCCGTGGGGGGGGGGCGGCTTCCTGGCCGTAGTTCCTGGTTGTCGGCCGCATGGACTGGGGGGGGTGTCCGGGCCCTCTACTCCTCCTACTTATAGCACACACAGTCACACAAATATAGGACTTTGGGGGATGGTCCTGCGGGGAGGCATGGCGGGGGGTTGAGGATGCCTCCTATGGGGCTCCGGTCCTCCTGTCTTGTCCCCTGCTCGGCCATCCCTCAATCTTAGCTGCATATTAGACACTTAGGATTTGGAGGGCTCGGCTTGGTTGGGACCCACCAAGACCTTGATGTCCCCCAATTTTAATCGCATTATTAGTTCCCACAAGCATACATATCTCACTCACGCTACAGTACACGCATCAATAGGGACTGGAGGTCGGCTGTAATGGCTGACCTCCTAATTTTAACTACACAGTAGACACTCTGGGGGCCTTGTACACATGCATGTGGGGGGGTTGGGGTTCGGCGCACCCCTCATTGCCTCGTTGGCCGGCGCGGATTCCGGCCACTGCGTTCTGGTGGCCTGCCAGGCTTTTATTAATTTATTATTATTATTATTATTATTATTATTTTTATTTTTTTTATTTTTATGTGTATATATGTGTATGTATGTATATATATATATATATGTGTGTATGTATGTATGTATGTGTATGTGTATGTGTATGTGTATGTATGTGTATGTATATATGTATATATATATATTTATTTATTTTTATTTTATTTTATTTTTTATTTGTGTGTGGCGTTGCGCGGGTCTCGCTTCCTGTTGGGTGGGGTCCGTGCCCGTGTGGCCCGACCTTGCGCTGTGGGGTCTCTGTTGGCGACTTGATGTGGTGGCGGCGCGGCGCCCGTGTCTGGTCTGGATACTGTGTCTCGGTTGTTTGGGCGGTGGTGTGTTTGTGCGGGTTTGGGTTGGGGTGGTGGGGTCTTTTGGCGGGGGGGGGGGGTGTTGGTGTCTCTTGTTTGCGTGTTGGCGTTTGGGCTTGCTGGCGGGCTGGCGCTGGCTGGTATCTGTGATCCTGTTGGCGTGTGGTTGCCGGTCGCGGTTTATTTTTTTGATCGCTTTGATTTGATTGGGTGGTGCTGGCTGTCTGTGGGTGTTGTGGCTGCTGTTTCTGCTGCCGTTTGTTTGTGGTGTGGGCGCCCGTGGCTGCTGGGTCTGGTGCAGGGGGGTGGCTGATGTTGTGACTGGTGGCAGCGCGCGCGCGTGGTGGTTGTCGGGGCTGACAAACTGTGTATATGTATGTGTATGTGTGTGTGTGTATGTATGTATGTATGTATGTATGTATGTATGTATATATATGTGTATGTGTATGCATGTGTATGTGTGTGTATGTGTACATGTGTATGTTTATGTGTATGTATATATATATGTATGTATATTTCTGGGGGTACGTTCTGGGCCTGCCTGTCGGGTGGGGGTCGGCGCCTCAGGCTACTGCATCCGGACTGCGTGTCTGGAGCTCCTGGGTCCCGCCGTCCATCCCTTCCGGGTGGCCGTCTTGGTTGGGGCCTGCTGGGTCTGGTCCCTGCGTCTACTGTGGTGGCTTGGTGCTGCAGGGTATTCCGAGGTGCTGCGAGTCGGCCAGTTGTTGGGGTAGCGACCTTGTGTGTCAGCATGTCTGTGATCTTCTTTTAATTCTTTTTTTATTTATTTTTATTTTTTTTTTACAAATAGATTTAATTATTTATTTATTTATTTTTTTCCCCTTTTTTAAAAAAATATATTTTATTAATATTATTATTATTATTATTATGTATTTATTTATTTTATTTATTTATTCCCCTACCTCAGGGGGGGGACTCGGCGGGGCGGTTGCTGGTTGTTCCATCTCCATCGTTGGGGTCCCTGCGGGTGGGGTGGGTGGTTCCTGTGGCCCCGTGCTGGGTGGTCCTGTGGTGGCCGGCTTGGGTGGGGTGGCCGTGGGCTGGCCTCGCCGCGCTCTCCGGGGGTGGGGGGGGGGCTCGTGGAGGCCCTGTTGCCGGTGGGGCGGGGGCGGTCTTCCCGTCCGGTTGCGGGGGGTCTCCGGGCCCCTCGGGCGGGGCGTCCCGCCTTTCTGTCCGTGTGGGGTGTGGTCTCTCGCTGGCTTGGGGTCTGGCTTCCCCCTGTTTTTCTCGTGCCTTGTCTTCTGCCGGGTGTGTCTGTCTGCGGCCTGCTGCTGGCCCTTGTGGGCGGCACGGTGGGCCAGGCTCTGGGGTTCCTGTCGCTGTCCGGCTTGGCTGCGTGGGGGCGGTGGCCCCTGGTTCCCTGGGCACCACACCTACTGTTTGTGGGATGGGTTCTCGGGGAGGCTGGGGCCGTACTCTGGCTCCCGCACACACTGGGAGTCAAATGTATTGTACATGCAAATTCACATATACTCACACACATACATACACACATACATAGGTACCTACGCTCCCACATACATATACAAATAAATACAGTACATATTTACACACTCAAAGTTCGTACATCCACACGCACATTCATTATACAAACATACTGTATACACATACTGTACATATACATTCACTGTAAAAACATACATATACACATACTGTACATATACATTCACTGTACAAACACACACATACACATACTACACATACATTCACTGTACAAACACACACATACATATACTGTACATATACATTCACTGTACAAACACACATTTACACATACTACACATACATTCACTGTACAAACACACACATACATATACTGTACATATACATTCACTGTACAAACACACATTTACACATACTGTACATATACATTCACTGTTCAAACACACATACTGTATACACATACTGTACATATACATTCGCTGTACACACATATACACATACTGTACATATACATTCACTGTACAAGCACACATACACATACTGTACATATACAAGTACATATGCACACATACACTCATGCACATAATCACGTTTCATCAAACATATATTAACGTTGTTGCCCTAGGGTAAACTGGGTATAAAACATGGCACACTGACAAAGCTTAACCTATTGTTACTATAACAATCTACAAGGTTAAGGTTGCTTCTCTTTCTTCCCCTCCATTTTTCTGCATTCTTTCGTATCTCAAGTTATCATTACGTATATGTATTGTTGCATTTGAACAATTGTATTGTTGATAATAAAGGTAAAGTACTGGTATTGTTTATTATCAATAGCACTATTTCTATTGGTATTCATATTGCTCCATTTTTAGTGTAATAATGCTCATTGTCATTTCTGTATTTTATTTTTATTTTTTTAAAATTTTCGCTAACTGCTTATTTGCTATTACTTTTACCATCATATTTGTACATGTCGTATTTGCTGATGTTGCTCTGTTGTTGTTGTTGTTGTGTTTGCTGTTGTTGTTTTTGTCTCTCTGTCTAATCCCCCTCTTGTCCCCACAATTCCCCCCTCTGTCTTCCTTTTTCTCTCTTTCTATCCCCTCCTGCTCCGGCCCGGCTGCACCAAATGATAATATAAATACATTTAATAAAGTCAAAATACAATTAAGGCAACAAGAGAAGTATCCTACACTTCTCTTTTGTAAAGTAAATCTGAACAGCCGATATGGGCATCTACATCTGCTATATGATTTGCCCGAGAAGCTGGGCAGGACATTATTAAAAAAAAAAAAAAAAAAAAAAAAAAAAAATATTAGTTTGTACTGGAGCACTTAAAGATGTATTTGAATGAAAAATGCGTAACAAATCAAATCTAATTTTTTTTCTTCTTCTGGCGAGCGTATTAGCGTACTAGTCTGTTCAGCGGTCCTTGAATAAAAAAAAACCCCATCTCAGTCTCATATTTCTCTTAGTATAGAACCATCAGATCACTCTCGATAGTTTTACCATGGTTATCATTAATGCCGTTTATCGTTACACCCCGAGTCTGAATATTCACTAGCTAGTTTCCTGACCGCGTATGCAGAGCAACAATCACACACAGTCCCATTATAATGTGTTTATGAGCGAGGGCAACAGCTAGTGATAAATCAATGTGAGGCGGTCCAGATTTACATGTTACCCTAGCTTTAAAGGGAAACTGTTCTTTTTTTTTTTTTTTTAGAATTTTGCATATTGTTCACAATCCTTATGAGAGACAAGAAAACAACATTCTTGTTTTTCGCATTCTAACATATAAAAATTGTCTCGTTCTTGGTGGCTAGCAATGCAGCTATCCTATCTTATTCTAAAAAACGTCAACAATACTTGTTCCGTTACCTGTATATTAACCAAGCTGTAGCAACATTGTTATTGTAAGAGCGAACACTGAGGAACTCTTTTTCTAGCGTACTAACACATTGGCGTGCTTCGGTATTAGCTGTAAAAGCTAACTACAGAAAGAGATAAGCTAGCTTCTACGTCACGTCAACATGAAACACGTTTGGGTGCTTGTGATGCACAACACAGCGATAGAACAACAATTTGTACTGACTGAAAAAGAGGAACAATCATACATTACAGTATGTTTAAAGTATTAGCCCACATGTTCATGTTTTGTTTGTACACAGCTAGCCATACAGCGTATGCACTGTAGTGTACGGTGATGTACTGCATGTATCATGATCAATAGTATAGTGACTTACTCGATGGACAGTTGTCCGTTTGGTCAAGCTGGCTGTGGACTTTTCCAGTTGATTTGGGTAAGCAATCCATTAATTTGGCATAGCTTTGCTCAAACTTCCAGATTTGCAGCGTGACCATGTCTCTCTGTTGGCCTCCGTCTGCTCCAACGTTTCAGCCTTTTCTTCGTGCTCGCTTCTGTAGGCAGCAGTTCATCTTCCGTATATTTAGTTTCAAAAAGATGAGGTTGTGAATCCTCATTGGTCCAAAAATAGCCGTCTTCGTTGTCTTTTACCAAGTTTGGCATGTTTAGAAAACACACTTGCGTTTGATTCCGGGAGTAGGAGCGTATTTGTTGCAGGAAGTCGGAAGTGCGCTGCTATGGACACGGAAATAAATATGCCAAAATAATTAGTTCCGGCTGTGCATAAAGTGACTAAAATACGGTAAATGTTGTACATAATACAGATTATTATGATTGTGTCTGTTACTACATTATATATAGACTTACATCGTGTGTTCTGGTCTCTCCTAATGATTGTGAACGATAGGCAAAGTTCCACAATTGCAGTTCCCCAAAAGGGCATTCTAATTTATAATAATCAGTTTGTGCTAGGTGGCTAGCAACACAGATAATGGTAGCAATCCATTCTGCCTCTAAATCACTTCAAGAATGCATCCAAAAACCATCAACAATACTTTATTTACGTTCCGTAACCCGAATGATAACCAAGCTTTAGTGACATTGTTATTGTAAGAGCGAACACTGAAGAACAGTTTTTATAGCGTAATCGCCGTGCAGGCTACAGTATTAACTGTAAGCTAACTTCTTGTGTCAGTAGCTGAATGGCTTTTGAGTTTGTAATGCACAAAACAATGCGATACGACACCAATCTGTACTGCCTGAAAAACATGAACAATCATAATACAGTATCTGTAAAGTATAGGCCCATATTTCATGTTTTGTTTGTACACTTCAAGCTTGACAGTTTAGTGTAATAACAAGCATGATTTGCTACATATCTTATGATCAATATTATAGCGAATTGACTTACTCGATTAGTTGTCTGTTTGGTCCAGCTGGCCGGGGACTTTTTCCCAATTGATTTTGGGTAAGCACACCATTTATGTAGGCATAGCTTGGCTCCAAGTTCCTGACTCTCTCAGTTTCTGTCTGCTCCGACGTTTCACCCTCTCTTCGCGCTTGCTTCTATAACCAGCAGTTCATCCTCCGTATATTCAGGTTGTGAAACCTCATATGTCCAAAAACAGCCATCTTTGTTGTCTATTACCAAGTCTGGCATGATTATAATACACAAGCTTTTGTATACAGAAGTAGAACACACATTTGTTGCTGGAAGTCGCAGAATAAATGCGCTGAGGAAATAAGTCCCGGTAATGCTTAAAATGTTCAAACTACGGTAAATATTGAACATATTACATATTGTTATGAATGTGTCTGTTACTACATTATATATATACTTGCAGTGTGTATATAAAATGTTGATGGAGGGTTCTGAAGTTGTTATGGAGGGCTATAAGGGCTACAATTGTGACTCCCATTAGCGGCATCTTGCAAGCATTTTCTATCATTTTTAGAATTCGAAAAAAATATACTTGTGCGTTCTTGTCTCTCATAATGATTGTGAACGATAGGCACATTTAAAAAAAAAAAGTGCAGTTCCCCTTAAACTCCCACCCTTCCTTCTGCAGCAGCTGAATGGCATCACTTGCTGCAGTGACTTGAGAGCATTAGCAGCCCAGCACTTTATGAGGGCTAGAAAAGCTCCATGATGTGTGACGCACAAGTTGAACAAAGACAGCCCAGCATGTGAGTTGGCTTTCAACCACTGCATCTCTTTTTCTTGCACTTCCCGGCTTAGTTTCAAATTTGTGTAGCTTCTTTCTGCATCCTGCTCTGTTCATAGATAGCAAAGTATCTCAAGGCCATGTCATGGTTTCCTTCCTAATTTATAATGCAATGTCATCTTAGACAAACGAGGTGTTTATGCCTCTGTAGGTCACTAGGGAAGGTAATTTATGGAAGCCCTGGAGAATAATGGAGCCTCCTTCAGCTCCTCATGAAGTCTTCATTAAAGTGTCAACTTAATCCACAGACCTAATGTCCTCTTGATCATGTGAACAAGGGCATCATTAAAATCACTGTCCAAAGCAGACACTTGAGAGAGAGTCCAATAACAGGTGGTCATCAGACAAGTACTGTAAGTATGTTTTTAAATACTGATCTTTTGTTCCTCATCTCCAAATAACTAAATAGGAAATTAAATCAGTAGAGGTAACCTAAAACCTGTGGCTGATTTTCAAAACATCTATTATCTTTACGTTCACCATTTTGACATTTGATTAAGCCATTATTTAAAACTTAATAAACCAACACCTTTCATTGATGTAGTCAGATTTAAACAATGACTCATTGGAAATACCAGTTCCTCTACTTAATATGGAAGTAAAAGTACTAAAATTTTCACATAGTTTAGTGTAAAACACATTTAAATAATCCGTTAGTGTGTTCTTACTGTTCTTTTACTTAGGGATGGGCGATATGGCCTGTCTATATCGCAATGTATATTGCAGGCTTCTGGGGTAACAATACATATCACTACCGGTCGGTATACATTATTTCGTATGCAAATTATAATAAAACCATTTCAAAATGGGTTACAAAAGCTTCTAATTTGGCTGCTGACATATACAGTATTATATTGAGTAATTTCCAGTATTATTATTATTATTATTATTATTAATTTACTTAAACTTTTAGTGTTAATAGCTGGTTACTTTATGTTGTGACATGTTTCTATCTACCTTTCTGTTATAATTTAATAAACACTTATTCCTCTGTTTGGATAATTTACATTAGTTTGGTGTGATACAACAAATTTGTGTATCGATCCAATACTATAGTATACACCATATAGCCAATATATAGTAGTTACAGGGGCAGTTTTGGCCATACCAATGCTGATATTGGATTAAATTGATAGATTCATTTTGATCACAATTATAATCAGATAAAAACACAAGATGGGGTTGTAACAATATCAATTAAATATTCAAATTATTTCCTACTATTGGCTCTGATTTAAATCCTTTGTTTTTTGCCCTTAAAGCACTCCTGTGTCCAGGGACTTATTTATTGAGTTTATAAACAATAACAAAAACAAAAAAAAGTTTTTTTGATAATAAAAAATAATGATATAACCACTGTAGAATCAACCTTATACTGATACTATACTTGGTATTGTCACTGTCAATATTTGTATCGATCTGCCACCTCCATAAGGAGGGCTAAGTTAGAGCTCCAAGAGCTCTAGCTTAGGGGTTAGCATGTGGTTGGACATTTTTTTCCTGCTCTTTATGGTACGACTTGTAGGACATTTAACAAATGAGTTTCCTACGATTCAATGAGCAGGTCCTCATTTGTGAAATCCATCTCACTTTTAGCATCTGGTAGCTGTTTTTAGTCTCGTTGCTTCCTGATTATTTTAATTTTTTTAGAATAGGAGCCATTACTTTTTTTGTAATGGGGAAGTTCTCATGTTTTTAGTACAGGAGAGAGTGCACAAGAATAAAAACTATTAGCAAGTCAAGTCAAGAAATCCAACATGTCTACGTACATATTTACCTTATTAGGCAATATGACTAGCAGTAGGTTGGCAATAAAGCAAAGTGATTTGCCAGCTGAACATGAATACATAATACTATACTGTGTAATAAGACAATAATACATTAATGAATAAGGTATAAAAACGGATTGACAGCAGTGTTGGTTGTAGAGTAGCAGAAAATGTCTGTGTTCTAATCGTGTCCTGCATGTTGAGTTCCGTGTAAGTCCTCACTCTTGAAGTATTTTAAGATCTTTTTTAAGTAATGTTTAAGCTCCACATTCTTGGACTTTGGGGGGCCACTGGGAAGCAATAAAATGTGTTTACCTTCCTGCCTTTTCCTGTGTTCACTGATCCTCAACTACTTTATGCTCAATTGTCAGCCTCCAAATATGTCTAATCCACTCCAATTACAAAGTATAGAGTTTCATTTGTTTGAATGGTTTGCATATGTTTGCCGTTGCAGGTCACAGGAGGCTCGGGACGTTTGTACACCTGCTTCGCGTCCTGCCACTACTGCCCCTGTCCAGCCTTCGCCTACATGGTGCTTCGGAGGAACAAAGGCCTGCTGGTGAGTCTGGTGAACACTGTCAATCAAACACAATCATTTCCTCAGACAGTTTGTGGTAGTTTGATTTGAAACCACTCTCACCACTAGGGATGGGATTGTTTAAATTTTTACCAATACTCATACCAAAGTGTTTTTTGTATTTTGTTTAAATACAATGCATGTTTATTTTAAGGGTTTTGGGAAATGCCATTTCAATTTAATTGTAATGTACATACTTCAATAATGTACCTACTCAGTAGCCTAGTGGTTAGAGCAGGGGTGTCAAACTCAAATACAGAGTGGGCCAAAATTTAAAACTGAACAAAGCCGCGGGCCAAGGTTGAACAAATTAACCTTTTAATAGGGACCCAAACAAGTTTTGCATTGACTATTGAACAAGCAAGGCTTATATAACTTAATAGTGACATGCAAAATCGAGTTTCAAATAATAATAATAATAATAAAAAAATATCAATGGCATATCAAATACAATTTAAATAAAAATTGAATGCCTCTTTTCTATTTGCAGCCTTCTGAGGTAAATATCAACATTAACTTTTTCCACAGGCTAATAAATTTGAAAATAAAATAACAATGAATAAACCAACCATTCAGGACTTTAAACTGCTCAGTTTGCAACACACTGATCTAATCTGATGTGCCCAAGCCAGATACCTGGCATCTTTTCTTGGATGCTAGTTCATTAATGTCGGGGCTCAGGCTTTGAGCTGAGGCAACCTTCATTATCGAATGAAGGTGTTCATCAGTCAGACGTATCCTGTGAGACATTTTCGTCATCTTCATTGAGGAGAAAAGTTGCACATGGAGAGCAATGGAGCAGCTTGGGTGCGGAGCTGAGGCATTGTGTCACGGATGAATTGTGGAAACTGTGCGGCGTCAACAGCATCATACTTTGACTTCAACGTGTCATCACACTGGAGTTCAATCAGCTCCATTTGGAGGTTAATTGGTGCTTTTTCCACATCAACTGCGAAGGGATTACTAAACAGTTCAAATCTACATTTCTGACCATCAAAGTGGCCAAATCGCCAGCTTAATTCAGCGCCGAGTACACTGAGTTTTTCAGCAAACTGTGCGCACACGGCGGTAGAGCATACTTGCCAACCCTCCCGAATTTCCCGGGAATTCCCCCTCCCGAAAATCTCCCGGGCATCCATATTATCTCGTATTCCACCCGGACCACAGTCTTGGGGGCGTGCCTTAAAGGCACTGCCTTTAACGTCCTCTACGAGCTGTCGTCACATCCGCTTTTCATCCATTCTAACAACGTGCCGGCCCAGTCACAAGATATGTGCGGCTTCTGTACGCACACACACGTGAATGCAAGCATACTTGCTCAACAGCCATACAGGTTACACTGAGGGTGGCCGCATAAACAACTTTAACAGTTACAAATATGCGCCACACTGTGAACCCACACCAAACAAGAATTACAAACACATTTCGGGAGAACATCCGCACCGTAACACAATATAAACACAACAGAACAAATACCCAGAACCCTTTGCAGCACTAACTCTTCCGGGACGCTACAAAATACACCCCTCGCTACCCCCTCTCCCCCCACACACACACACACACACACACACACACACACACACACACACACACACACACACACACACACACATGCACACACACACACACACACACACACACACACACACACACACACACACACACACACACACACACGCACACACCTTGTAGCGTCCTGGAAGAGTTAGTGCTGCAAAGGGTTCTGGGTATTTGTTCTGTTGTGTTTATCAATCAATCAATCAATCAATGTTTATTTATACAGCCCTAAATCACAAGTGTCTCAAAGGGCTGTTGTGTTACGGTGCAGATGTTCTCCCGAAATGTGTTTGTCATTCTTGTTTGGTGTGGGTTCACAGTGTGGCGCATATTTGTAACAGTGTTAAAGTTGTTTATACGGCTACCCTCAGTGTGACCTGTGTGGCTGTTGATCAATTATGCGTTGCATTCACTTGTGTTGGTGCGTGCAGAAGCCGCACATATTATGTGACTGGGCCAGCATGTTGTTGGACTGGATGAAAAGCGGACGTGACGACAGCTCGGGGTAGATTTTCGGGAGGGGCACTGAAATTTGGGAGTCTCCCGGGAGGGTTGGATAGTATGAGAATTAGCGGTGAATGCGGTGTTACCGCGCCACCGCCGCTGTATATAATCGGCGGGCCAGCTCTAGTGTTAATTTAATATTGCCTCAAGGGCCAAATGAAATTACATGGCGGGCCAAGTTTGGCCCGCGGGCCAGAGTTTGACATCTATGGGTTAGAGTGTCCGCCCTGAGATCGGTAGGTTGTGAGTTCAAACCCCGGCCGAGTCATACCAAAGACTCTAAAAATGGGACCCATTACCTCCCTGCTTGGCACTCAGCATCAAGGGTTGGATTTGGGGGTTAAATCACCAAAAATGATTCCCGGGCGCGGCCACCGATGCTGCCCACTGCTCCCCTCACCTCCCAGGGGGTGAACAAGGGGATGGGTCAAATGCAGAGGACACATTTCACCACACGTAGTGTGTGTGTGACAATCATTGGTACTTTAACTTTAACTTAAATACAATGTAAAGTAATACACTTAACAATATAAAATGCAACCCACAGCACATTGTCATAATTATCACAGCAAAACTAAAATAATTACAGAACACAGCAAAAAACATGCTTGTGAAAGCTATTTTACTTAGACCCGTATTTTGTCAGACAGGATTTAGCACGCAACGCTTTTATTGTGAAGGCCGGAAGTGTGCTGTTGGTCTATAAGGTGTCTTAACGAATATTGTGTTTTGAAGAGAGTCAGGCTGTGTTCAAATAAAAATACTTCTTGACTTCCTCCATGCTGTCCTTTCTCAACATCTTACAAAACCTTCAGTCACACTTGTTTTGTATTGTTGAAGTTCAGATAGTCAAGGTCTGTGAATCGCCTCCATTAAATCGCTCGCCTTAAAGGGGAACTGCACTGTTTTTTTTATTTTGCCTGTCGTTTACAATCCTTATAAGAGTTAATAACAGGTATGTTTGTTTTTTTTGCAAACTAATTTGTAATATTCGGCTCATTCTAGGTGGGTAGCAATGCAGCTAATGGGAGCAATCCATTTTGCCTCTAAATCACTCTAAAAATGCATGCAAAATCCGCCAACAATTTTTCATTTATGTTTCGTAACCTGCATAATAACCAAGCTGTAGCAACATTGTTATTGTAAAAGGAAACACTGAGGAACTCTTTTTCTAGCGTATAAACACATCGCCTTGGTCACAGAGACAGGCACACTGCTACGGCATTAGCCGTAATGTAGCTTCTGCGTTAGCAGATTAATTGCGTTTTGAGTTTGTAATGCACAGCACAATGCGATAGGACACCAATTTGTACTGACTGGAAAATATGAACAATCATATTACAGTATCTGTAAAGTATTAGCCCACATTTCATGTTTTGTTTGTACACGGATAGCTCGACCGTGTATGGGGGGCGTTTCCAGTTGATTTTGGGTTGGTGCAATAAAAGTTTTTACCAATGCAGGGTTTGTTAACCGTTTGTCTTTCATTGTGACGCAGTTTCTTGGAGCAGTGCCCTCCTCGCCAGATACACGAAAGCCTTTCCATTGATAATGACATTGTTTGCCACTCAGTGCGGCAGAAGCATTCCATCTCTGTCGACATAGCTTGGCTCTAAGCTCCACATTTACAACAGCCTGTCCTGACTCTCTCGGCTTCTGTCGGCTCCAACATTTCATCCTCTCTCATCTTCTTTAACCAGCACAGTAGTTTATCCTGTGTATATTCAGGTTAAAAGATATAAGGTTGTGAATCGTCCTTTGTCAAACCATTGTCGTCTTCGTAGTCTATTACCAAGTCTGCCAGGATTGGAACAAACAGGCGTTTGTTGCCAGAAATAGGAAATACGTTGCTATGGGCACTGAAATCAATGCGCCCAGGAAAGAATTTCGAGTAAATCATACAATGACCAAAATACGGTAAATATTGTAAGTATTACATGTTGTTATAATGTGTCTGTTACAAAATTATATACAGTACATACTTGCAGCGTGTATTCAAAACATTGATGATAAAGTTGTTTTAGAGGGCTTTGTAGGAACGTGTGTTCTTGTCTCTCAAAATGATTGTGAATGACAGGCAAAATTCCTGCCCAAAAAGTGCATTTCCCATTAACCCTTATTGGTGCATAATTAGGAAGTTGCGTGTTGTGGTGAAAACTGACTGCGGTGAAATGTGTGTCTTGGATCTGGTGACTACTTTTTGCATGTAAAGACCGACAACAAAATGTCAAAATAGCGTCAGACTGTGTGTGTCTGTGTCTGGATCACTGTATCAATGTGTCAAGGTATCGTTTTTGCACATAAATGAGCCACCGATAGCTGCTTTATTTCCGGCCCGGTTACTATTGTACACGTTGGTGCCTGTGTTAATAAGGAACTCAGTTTCGGTGCCCATACATTATTAAAGTGTGGAATTCATCCATTTCACGGTCTTTAACACCGAAGTTCCTGTGTCAAAATTTTTACTTACTGTATCACTCGGATGCAGGCTAAAGCAGCAGACTCCCGTATTGTAAATACTTTTTACCATTTGTTGTGGGAAGAGGCATAGTCGCTGCTGCGTTTGTTTATAATGCAGCATGTGGAGAATCATCCATGTTTAGAATTAAGGTCACGTACATGTGTGAATCAAGATCACTATCTTTTAACGATTAATTATGCAACCCTAGCGGTAAGACAAAGCATAATTGTATTTATTGTGGTTAGGACATTTTTGTGTCAAAGGTTTTAGCAGCATCCCTGAACTTTTGCTTTAAATAGCTTCAAAAAAGCGATCATCTCGTCTATTTGGTCTAAGGGGATGATGCAAGAAGTACAGCAAATTTGAACAAACAATGTACCGGTAGTTAATAACTACAGTAGTTTAGTTTTTATTGAGAGCCACATGACAGTTATGACTGCCCTTGACGGCCGCTTGTAACAGTGAACATACTGTATATAAATGTAAATGTATAATTGCCTTGTATTTATTATATTTTTTACAACTCATAAGTAAAAGGGGAAATGCAGTTTTTTTTTGAATTTTGCCTATCGTTTACAATCATTATGAAAGATATGACGATGCATGTTTTGTTTTTTTAATGCATTCTAAATATTAAATAAATGCGATCAAAATTCCGCTTACAATGAAGCCAATGGGCACCGCTCTGTTCTGCCTATAAAGCCCTTAAAATCATCCAAACACCTACATTAAGGGTTGATATACATGCTGTAAGTATATATGTAATGTAGGCACATTTATAATAACTAATATTTACGTATTATATATCATTTCAAGCATACGCGGCGCATTAATTTCAAAAACGCATCACGACGTTCGCTTTTTTTTTTAACATCACTAATTACTACTCACTGCAGACTTCATGAGAGCCAACAAACATAATAAAACAATCACTTACTGTGCAAGGTTTGCTTTAATTAAGATGCCAACTGCTAGGATGTTCATGTATTCCCATTTAGATGAAGAATGGCTCATAACCCCTGTGAAGAAAGGGGGGGTGAGACCAAGAGTCTTGCCTTTTCCGGGTCTAAATTTGCTGTCAAAGTGTACCAACTTGTTGGAATACGTCCTCTTCTTTCTACTGTCCAGATGTGAGGCATTATTTATGATCTACAATAAAGTTTGACAAGCAAGGAAACAAAGAAGCAGCTGATCAGTCAATCATGTCAACATTGGCACACACAGTAGTGATCACGGCGCCGCTGTAAATAGTTTGTCTGTGTTAGTGTTTATAAAAACAATATCACTAATACTTGGTTGATATTCAAGTCACTAAATGTAAATGGAGTATTGTTGGCCCTTAATGGATGTTTTTTTTATTGGGTTTTATGGGCGGAATATAGGCCCTCTCATTGGCTCTGCTGTAAGCTGACTTTTATTTACGAGTTAAAATGCATTAAAAAAATACATCCGTCATGTCTTTCATAATGATTGTGAACGACGATAGGCAAAATTCCCACAAAAAGTGCAGTTCCTTTTTAAGGTGACAAACAGCTATTTAGGCTAGGAGTGTTGATCCGAAATTGATATCGGATATCGGTCCAATATCGGAAAAAAAAAACAATTATGTAAAATTTCTGATATAAGCAAACCTGCAGAATGTTTGCTTGTGCCAAGCTGGATAGTCAGTTAAAGGCCTACTGAAACCCACTACTACCGACCACGCCGTCTGATAGTTTATATATCAATGATGAAATCTTAACATTGCAACACATGCCAATACGGCCGGGTTAACTTATAAAGTGCAATTTTAAATTTCCTGGCAAACTTCCGGCTGAAAACGTTTCGATATGATGACGTTTGCGCGTGACGTCAACTGTTGAAGCGGAAGTATTTGGAGCCAATTTAATCCAATACAAAAAGCTCTGTTTTCATCTCAAAATTCCACAGTATTCTGGACATCTGTGTTGGTGAATCTTTTGCAATTTGTTTAATGAACAATGGAGACTGCAAAGAAGAAAGTTGTAGGTGGGATCGGTGTATTAGCGGCGGACTACAGCAACACAACCAGGAGGACTTTGAGGATAGCAGACGCGCTAGCCGAACGACCTCACCTTGACTTTCTCCGTCTCCCGGCCGCCGACTGCATCGATGATCGGGTGAAGTCCTTCGTCGTACCGTCGATCGCTGGAACGCAGGTGAGCATGGGTCGTGATGAGCAGATGAGAGCTGGTGTAGGTGGAGAGCTAATGTTTTTAGCATAGCTCTGTCGAGGTTCCGTAGCTAAGTTAGCTTCAATGGCGTCGTTAGCAACAGCATTGCTAAGCTTTGCCAAGCTGGAAAGCATTAACCGTGTAGTTACATGTCCAGAGTTTGGTAGTATTGTTGATCTTCTGTCTATCCTTCCAGTCAGGGGCGTATTTGTTTTGTTTCTATATGCAGTTAAGCCCGATGCTATCACGTTAGCTCAGTAGCTAAAGTGCTTCACCGATGTATTGTCGTGGAGATAAAAGTCACTGTGAATGTCCATTTTGCGTTCTCGACTCTCATTTTCAAAAGGATATAGTATCCGAGGTGGTTTAAAATACAAATCCGTGATCCACAATAGAAAAAAGAGAGAGTGTGGAATCCAATGAACCCTTGTACCTAAGTTACGGTCAGAGCGAAAAAAAATACGTCCTGCACTGCACGCTAGTCCTTCACTTTCACGTTCCTCATCCACGAATCTTTCATCCTCGCTCAAATTAATGGGGTAATCGTCGCTTTCTCGGTCCGAATCGCTCTCGCTGCTGGTGTAAACACTGGGGAAATGTGAGCAGCCCTTCAACCTGCGACGTCACGCTACTTCCGGTAGGGGCAAGGCTTTTTTTTATCAGAGACCAAAAGTTGCGAACTTTATCGTCGATGTTCTCTACTAAATCCTTTCAGCAAAAATATGGCAATATCGCGAAATGATCAAGTATGACACATAGAATGGATCTGCTATCACCATTTAAATAAAAAAAAATCATTTCAGTAGGCCTTTAACATCTAAATGTCCTCCAATAGGCACACAAGGTTTGTTTTTTTGTATTTTAGTGAAGTCATCTACAAATGGCAAACATGGTAGGCTTTAGGCTACTAGGAGCTAGCAACTACACAACAGCTAAGCACACACTAGCTCACAAGCTAGCATACGTAATAAGTGTCCTTCATTGAACAATATGGCAGCCTAAATCCTACATTTGTCAATATAAACAAGTGCCATATTACTTGCAGATGCAAAGTGTCCAAGGCAAAAACCACATTAGAAAGTTTCCAATAACAAATGTGTCTGCGTCATTCAACTTTTTACGTCATGAGCCTAATTTAATTAATTATTGTGGCCGTTATGTGTTGTAAAAAAACAACACTCCACTTTAATTTCAAGACAGCATAAGTCCGTTCCTGACGGTGAATAAAAAAAATAGGTAAGTGTTTTTCAGATCTGCAATTGTTTTCTGTTTGAAGAATTTTACTTCATCAAACCTTTTCTAACATTCTACTCTACAAAATAATTAAAGGATGTATTTTTTGCTGATATCGTATTAGAACAATTTCGATATCTGTCCATGCTCAGGGCTCCAATATTGGTATCGTTTCAAAAGTGAAAAAGTTGTATCAGGACAGCCCTAATTTAGGGATGAGAATCATCACTTCCAAGTCCGAGTCCATGGTTCCCGCCCGGAAAAGGGCAGTGTGCCATGTCCGGTTTGGGGAGGAGATCCTGCCCTAAGTGGAGGAGTTCAAGTACCCTGGGGCCTTGTTCACGAGTAAGGGAAAAGTGGATCGTGAGCTCGACAGGCAGATCGGTGCGGCGTCTGCAGTAATGCGGACCCTGTATCGGTCAGTTGTGGTGAAAAAGGAGCTAAGCCGGAAGGCAAAGCACGCAATTTACCGGTCGATCTACGTCCCCATCCTCACCTATGGTCATGAGCTTTGGGTTAAGACCGAAAGGAAAAGATCACAGGTACAAGTAGCCGAAATGAGTTTTCTCTGTCGGGTGGGGGGCTCTCCCTTAGAGAGGATGAGAAGCTCTTTCATCCGGGGGGAGCTCAAAGTAAAACCGCTGCTCCTCCACATTGAGAGGAGCCAGATGAGGTGGTTTAGACATCTGGTCAGAATGCCCCCCAAACGCCTCCCTCGGGAGGTGTTTAGGGCACATCCGACTGGTAAGACACTACGGGGAAGACCCAGGACACTTTGGGGAGACTATGTCTCCCAGCTGGTCTGGTAACGCCTCAGGATCCCCCGGGAAGAGCTGGATGAAGTAGCTGGGGAGAGGGAAGTCTGGGCATCTCCGTTTAGGCTGCTGCCCCTGCGACCCGACTTCGTATTAGTGGAAGAAGATGGATGGATGGAAAATTGAAAGAAAAAATACATTTAGCAACAAAGATGAATTGCTTTATTGACGCACATTATTTCCAGCTGTTCATGGGCCTCTTGAAATGATGTGGCACGCCAGATCTGTACACCGGGCCTTGAGTTTGAGACCTGTGTTTTACATGGCGTTACAACCTTCTTTCCCTTTTTAATGGTGGCGGGCAAGCATAGGAATGGGTCTTTATCAATTTGAATGACACACCTTTACATACATCGTTATGTATGAGTATGTATCATCCATGATTTGGAAAGTGGGTTTAATGCGTCAAAATAAGAGGAAACCTGGTAGAGAGCTATTAAAAGAGTACATACATCCTCAATTTGTGTTAGGCACGGATTGGTTTATTTTTAGGTACTGAATCGCCTGCACCTTTGCGGAGTCAGACTAGCTCAGTTATACCCGTTTTAGATCCAAACTGCATCAGATGCCACCAGGCCCCTGCCACTCTGGGACACATGTTTTGGGCATGCTTAAACTACACACATTCTGCTCAGGGATTTTCAATACATTCTCATATATTTGTAAAAAAAAAAGAAAAAAGAATGGAGCCAGATCCAGTTATCTCAATATTTGGGTTTACCCCTAGCAACAGCGGACGATCAAAACACCATTCAGACTTCATAGCGTTCTCAACATTATTCGCTCGCCGACTTATCCTTTTTGGCTGGAAATCCACCACACCTCAATCCCATTCACTATGGCGTTTCTTAAGCTAGAAAAAAAAAAAGATACAAATTCAGGGCTCTGCAAAAAGGTTAAAAAGAAATTGGTGTGACTTTTTAGAATATTTTATAAGTGACCAATATTTTACAATGCAACCACCTTAGATCAGTAGCTCTCCACATCTCAACCCACCCTTTCCCCGTCTTTCTCTTCTCTTCCTTCTTTTGTTTTTTTCCCCATTTGTTTGGTTATTTTTAATTATTTTTTGTACGTGGCTTGACTATCAAAAATGTAACAAATGGAAGCAAAAAAAAAGCTGTCTATAAAGTGTGTATGTATATGAATTATATATGGCGCACACTGGAGATGGGTTCCATGTGGGCGTCCATGCAACTGTGCATAATTCCTCTGTCAGTTTCAACTGTCTTGTTTTGGTTTCCCTTCCTATAGTATTCTGAAACCTCAATAAAAACCATTTGAAATATATAACTTGTCAAAAAAAGATGGCAAGAAAAATCATTGAATCAGATGAAAAATAGAATATATATAATAGATATATAATAGAGTAAATAGAGTAACAATAATACAGCGGTAAACAAATAGTATGGCACCCAAATCTGTCCTCTCGTATATTCTCTGCTACACAGCAGTAAATGCACATTGCTTAAATAGATCCTGTATGTTAATTACTTAAGTCCATTAACAGTAATACAAGCTAAGTTCAAGAGTCTCAGACTGCTGCAGTGCAGCCATGTTGTTATTTTTAGAGCCTCTGCTGACTCTACCAAGACTTCATCATCCCTGACCCAGTCCTCAAATCCTAACAAAACAGGAACAGGAATAGTTTACATATTGTGTCGATTTACAAACTTAATTGGTTCTTGAATAGGGTGCATTAAAGGAAAAGTGTTTATATTGAAGCAAATTGTTCCATAAGAAACAATGTAAACATAAATATTGGGTTCCAGCCTCAACAAGAGTCCCTAATTTAGTAAAAGTTTGTACACTTTGAACACAATACAGTATAACGCACTATATAGTAATGTATATCAAACAAACATAACAAGTGAGTGATAGATCAACTATGTCTTTAATAACAAAGTCAAAACAACTAGCTGAATGTCCTTATAGCCAGCCGCCCTGCTGACACGCACACACTGTCACTAGCCCTTTGGTGCACTCGCTGTTTGAAATGACAAAACACTTTAACTTGAACAGCCAGGTCCCTGCTATTATTTAGAATTTAAAAAGATAAAATCCACTTTACTTTGTCTGTGAATCTTTTTGACGAGCAGATGAAGCGAGGCGAAGGGGGAAGAGTGTCGTACATTGCTGTAGATTTTGGTTTTATTCTTTGAATTTTTCACAGCACACATTGCTTGTCCATTGCTTTTGGGGACTCATATTGAGCTAGCCAAACTAGAAAAACGATTTTTTTTTTTTAAAACAACAAGCACTTAAAAAGCACATAAAGTAGTATTGAGCACAGTAGCTAACGACGACACTACTGAGCTGACAATGAGCACCAAAGATTGATCAGCCAGCCCACAATAGATGTGGGCACAAAATGGCAGCACAAGGCACACAATGGATGAATGAAATTAATTCACTGATACAAGGTTTGTACAACAAAGCATATATCAAAAAGTTTGTACAATGAGGGGTTCGTAAATACAGGTTCCACTGTAATAATGTTTGAATTATATAGTACAACATGCCTAAATATGCAAACTGAAAATCACATTTTTGATCACAATTATATTCATAAAGGAATACAGGATGGCTGTGTAAAAATATTAAGAAAATAATAAAATTATTTCCTAGTATTGGCTCTGATTAAAATCCTTTACCTTTAAGTCGTCCTGTGTCCAGGGACTTACAGTATTTGCTGACTTTGTGAACAATATGGAAAATATCATTCTAACCACTGTAGTATCGACCATATACCGATACTATACTTGGTATCGTTACGGTTGATATTTGTATCAATTTGCCCACCTTTGTTTTCACTCAAGAGCTCTAGCTTGCAGTTAGCACAGTGGTTCTCAAACTTTTTTTGTCATCCCCCACTTTGGACAAGGGGGAGTTTTCAAGCCCCACCTGCCCCCATCGCCCCAACAGAACGCTAATGCCAAGCTTAACATTTTAAAATTTATCGAACATCAAGTAACATCAAGTTTTATACATTCAAACTCAATAACATAAAATAAAATCAAGTTCAATAATAAATAAAATAACTGTGCAGCTGTGGTATAACTTGCATCAAGTTCAATATCAAATAAAATAACTTGCATCAATTCAATAATAAATAAAACAAAAGTGTTATAACTTGCATCAAGTTCAATAATAAATAAAAAAAGTATTATAACTTGCATCAAGTTCAATAATAAATCAAAAAAAGTGTTATAACTTGCATCAAGTTCAATAATAAATCAAATAAAAGTGACGGCGTGGCGAAGTTGGTAGAGTGGCTGTGCCAGCAATCGGAGTGTTGCTGGTTACTGGGGTTCAATTCCCACCTTCTACCTTCCTAGTCACGTCCGTTGTGTCCTTGGGCAAGACACTTCACCCTTTGCCTCTGATGGCTGCTGGTTACAAGTATAACCCATTTATCATTTATTATCATTTAATTTAAAAGTGTTATAACTTGCATCAAGTTCAATAATAAATCAAATAACTTGCATCAAGTTCAATAATAAATAAAACAAAATTGTTATAACTTGCATCAAGTTCAATAATAAATAAAACAAAAGTGTTATAACTTGCATCAAGTTCAATAATACATCAAAAAAAGTGTTATAACTTGCATTAAGTTCAATAATAAATCAAATAAAAGTGTTATAACTTGCATCAAGTTCAATAATAAATCAAATAACTTGCATCAAGTTCAATAATAAATGAAAATAAAAGTGCCACTTTGCAATCTTTGCCAAAAAAAGGAGGACAGGGCAAGTGAACATGAGTTTTACAGTACTCCAGCATTAGTGGCTGCAATGAGCCTGTTTTGCACTGCACAGCTTTTCAAATCGGGGTTGCAGACTTGACACTGCCACTGTTAAAACCTCATTGAATTCGGGGCTGAGCTGCCTTGACGCGAGTGTTTCCCGGTGAATGACACATTGTGTCCAATGCGCATTTGGCGCAACCCTCTTTATTAGAGCCTGCAGCCCGTTTCTTGACTTTGCCATGCGCGCCATCAGAGCAAAAGCCCACAGTTTTTCCATTTAAGGTCGTGTTCTTTGAGGAAACTGTCCATTATCTTGAACAGCTCATCAGCAGTGGCTCTATTTTTTATGTATTTGCAAAACAGCAAATCCTCGCACAGTGACTCGCCATTCACAAAGCTTCCGCTTAGCCCCGCCCCCATTAGTTACTGTTGCTATGTCAGTAAACTTTCGCTCCTACCTAGAAATGTAAAGCCTACAGGAAAAATAAGTAATTTACATTTATCTATATAGCGGATTTCACAGACAGAATCACAAAGTGATTTACAGTGTGTATAGAAAATGAAAGCATAGTAAAAAAAAAATCAAAGAATATAATAATAAAAAAAAAAAAATAATCAAAGTGAAATTTCCTCCCGTTCCTCGCGCCCCACCTGTCATGTCTCTATTCCCCACCAGTGGGGCGCGCCCCACACTTTGAGAAACGCTGAGTTAGCATATCCTCCAACGTTGTGTAGTGTAAAGCATGTTTGCTATTTGTAAGAATAATAGTTGATTTGCCATCATGGAGGTGAGGATTACTGACTTAGAAATGGATTTGCACTGTGGAGGGACATTAGCTACTAACTACTAGCTTGTCATTGTCAAATTTGGCCAAGAATATTAAAAGCTTTATTGTTGGCCAAATTGATATCATTTATACCGTATATCGTCTATATCGCGCAACCCTAACTAGTACTAGTTACAACTAGTTTAGGGGTTTTCAACTATAATATGCATACATCAAGTTAGAGAAAATGCACTGAATTGAAGGTCAAGAGGGGTGGGATTTTGACAGCTATGTTAGTTAAAAATAGAGAAGACATGATTTAAAAGCTGTACTTACAGATCTAGTTTTGTTGTCGTTAGTGTTTACAGTTTAGCTCAGTTTAAATGAAATGAAAACAGTAAGGATGATCATCAACCACAAGGAAGTCACACGTTAGGGCAGAAGTGACAAATTCACGGCCCGGGGGCCAGATCTGGCCTGCCACATCATTAAATGTGCCCCGTCATGTCAATTTATGTGGCCTGCGAAAGGCTGGAAATAAAAAAAGCACTTTTTGGTTAAATGTAGTTGTTCTTTCAATATTGACAGAAAAATGCATGGATACTTTAATAATACTCTAATATTGTCTGATTATGCAACCAGATGTTCCAAGCATTTTTTTTTGGTAATCAAAAATAAATACTTATTGTAAAAATCTGCTCGTCACCTTGACTTACGATTTTAAAGCAAGTTATCCATCACTCTGTGAGTTAAAAAAAAAAAAGTAATTTAAAGAACAGTTGCATATGCAAATTATACAAGAAGACAAATTTACATTTATATATTAATGTGTATTCACTTTTGCAAACGGCCCTCTGAGGGCAGCCATAATTGCGATGTGGCGATGAAAACGAGTTTGACACCCCTGCTTTAGGACATCTTTAGACGCCTACAGTCCTAGTAAAAATACCCTGGGAGTGCTCTCACTGTCCTATTTGAGTTCACAGAAGAATGTTGTAAGAGTGTGTTCACACCTGCTCTGACAGTTTTGCACTTCTGATCATACTACTTAGATGACAAGTTAATGTCATTCTTTGACAGCTCAGCACTTTCACACAACAAAAATGACAACTAAACACACTTTTATCGCATTAGAAAGACAGCGTGACACATTTAGTTCTCATTAAAGAATTATCTTTGTATACAAAATGAATATGATATAACGAATAATGATAAAAAATGATGTTACTAAATACTGCACATGACAGCAACTCGTCCTCAGATACAGTATAATAAGAAAGATTGTGTTAGATGTGACACTTGAGAATAGTCGACCACATTTTACATTTTACTCAGCTAAAATGACTAAAATATTAATTAGAAAAGATGTTTAAGGATGTTTAAAGTTTCCTTGAAACACCTTTAGGCAACCTGCAAAACATTTGTTTGCCACAAAAGGAGTACTGTATTAGATTATTGTCAAGAATGATGCAGTTACCAGTAATCATTTTTGGTCCACATGTCAATGTCAATAAATATTTTTCAGGCATTTAAAAAAAATTGCTTCGTAAAGTTTTTCTATCAGATTGTGTATCTTATTTTTCTTTGTAACAGTCAGCTTTCAAAGCAGTGTTTCTATTATTTGAAGAAAGTGCTCATCTTTAATACTAGTGACAGGTGTTATGTGCTGATAATCATTGTGTTATGGTTTGCTGTACAGTAGGGCTGCAACTAACCATTATTTAAAGGCCTACTGAAACCCACTACTACCGACCACACTGTCTGATAGTTTATATATCAATGATGAAATCTTAACATTGCAACACATGCCAATACGGCCGGGTTAACTTAAAAAGTGCAATTTTAAATTTCCCGGGAAACTTCCGGCTGAAAACGTCTATGGATGATGACGTTTGCGCGTGACGTCAATGGTTGAAGCGGAAGTATTCGGACACCTTTGTATCCCAATACAAACAGCTCTGTTTTCATCTCAAAATTCCACAGTATTCTGGACATCTGTGTTGGTGAATCTTTTGCAATTTGTTCAATTAACAATGAAGACTGCAAAGAAGAAAGCTGTAGGTGGGATCGGTGTATTAGCGGCCGACTGCAGCAACACAACCAGGAGGACTTTAAATTGGATAGCAGACGCGCTACAGTGACTACAGCTTTGGCTTCCAAACATTTGATCGTTTGCCCGTACGTGCGTGTCGCTATGTGCATGTCACGTACGTAACTTTGGGGAAATATATGTTTCTTGCCGACTCTGATGGCGGCCGGGGTGTCGTCGAAAGCTACAACACCCGCCGCTGCGCCGCTGTCCTCACCTTGACTTCCTCCGTCTCCGGGCCGCCGACCGCATCGATGATCGGGTGAAGTCCTTCGTCGCGCCGTCGATCGCTGGAAGGCAGGTGAGCACGGGTGTTGATGAGCAGATGAGAACTGGCGTAGGTGGAGAGCTAATGTTTTTAGCATAGCTCTGTCGAGGTCCCGTAGCTAAGTTAGCTTCAATGGCGTCGTTAGCAACAGCATTGCTAGGCTTCACCAGGCGGTACAGCATTAACCGTGTGGTTACAGGTCTAGAGTTTGGTAGTATTGTTGATCTTCTGTCTATCCTTCCAGTCAGGGGTTTATTTCTTTTGTTTCTATCTGCATTTAAGCACGATGCTATCACGTTAGCTCCGTAGCTAAAGTGCTTCGCCGATGTATTGTTGTGGAGATAAAAGTCACTGTGAATGTCCATTTCGCGTTCTCGACTCTCATTTTCAAGAGGATATAGTATCCGAGGTGGTTGAAAATACAAATCCGTGATCCACAATAGAAAAAGGAGAGAGTGTGGAATCCAATGAGCCCTTGCACCTAAGTTACGGTCAGAGCGAAAAAAGATACATCCTGGCATCCTGCACTGCACTCTAATCCTTCAGTCTCACTTTCCTCATCCACGAATCTTTCATCCTCGCTCAAATTAATGGGGTAATCGTCGCTTTCTCGGTCCGAATCGCTCTCGCTGCTGGCGGCCATCATTGAAAACAATGGGGAAATGTGAGGAGCCTTTCAACCTGCGACGTCACGCTACTTCCGGTACAGGCAAGGCTTTTTTTATCAGCGACCAAAAGTTGCGAACTTTATCGTCGATGTTCTCTACTAAATCCTTTCAGCAAAATAATGGCAATATCACGAAATGATCAAGTATGACACAGAATGGATCTGCTATCACCGTTTGAATAAAAAAAATTCATTTCAGTAGGCCTTTAAATAGTCGACAAGTCAGCGCCGATTTTTTAAAAAATTAGTCAACTGGTCAATTGATTATTGCCTATGATCTGCTGTACGCGTTTGAGTTTACGACAAGTCCGCCACTTAATTATAATAAAAAAAATTTAAAGCCTATTATAAAACTAATATCAAGTCAATAGTAACAAAAGAAACATAACTTACTGAGCAACATATAGTTTTACTTTATCCCACAAAGTATATAACCACAGTGAAAAATAAATTGACAGACTTAAAGTGCAAGATGTCTTGTAAACGTGACATTTAAAAAGTATTTTTTATCCAGAACCATTACTTGGATTGCAATTTTTCACCTGAAGGAAAAAAAGGGTAAACATGAACATTCCTGGTGGTCTATTAATTAAATCTTTATGAAGCGACTTGTTGACAATAGCAATTCTTTGTTGTTTATTTTATTTTATTGTTACAGCCCTACTGAAGTGGTACTTTGAGTTGTTCCACATGAAAGAGTTGGAAGTAGGGATGTCCGATAATGGCTTTTTGCCGATATTCCGATATTGTCCAACTCTTAATTACTGATACCGATATCAACCGATACTGATATCAACCAATACCGATATATACAGTCGTGGAATTAACACATTATTAGGCCTAATTTGGACAACCAGGTATGGTGAAGATAAGGTCCTTTTTTAAAAAAATTATTAAATAAGATTAATGCATTAAAAACATTTTCTTGAATAAAAAAGAAAGTAAAACAATATAAAAACAGTTACATAGAAACTAGTAATTAATGAAAATGAGTAAAATTAACTGTTAAAGGTTAGTACTATTAGTGGACCAGCAGCACGCACAATCATGTGTGCTTACGGACTGTATCCCTTGCAGACTGTATTGATATATATTGATATATAATGTAGGAACCAGAATATTAATAACAGAAAGAAACAACCCTTTTGTGTGAATGAGTGTGAATGAGTGTAAATGGGGGAGGGAGGTTTTTTGGGTTGGTGTACTAATTGTAAGTGTGTCTTGTGTTTTTTATGTTGATTTAATAAAAAAATAAAAATAATAAAAGATAAAAAAACGATACCGATAATTTTAAAGCATTTATCGGCCGATATTATCGGACATCTCTAGTTGGAAGTATAGTTTTATTGGCATTGTTTGCCATTCTTTGCATCATTGGATCCACTGTTATCATCTGAGCTCCTCTGTAACTGTGACATCCTTGATATGCCAGAACACCGACCACGTTTTATAAATCCTGTCATATTTAATCACTTAATTAGCACAGCAAAGGTGTCTGAATTTAGCAAAGCATCCCAGTAGTTCATATAAATGATAAATGATAAATGGGTTATACTTGTATAGCGCTTTTCTACCTTCAAGGTACTCAAAGCGCTTTGACAGTATTTCCACATTTACCCATTCACACACACATTCACACACTGATGGCGGGAGCTGCCATGCAAGGCGCTAACCAGCAGCCATCAGAGGCAAAGGGTGAAGTGTCTTGCCCAAGGACACAACGGACGTGACTAGGAAGGTAGAAGGTGGGAATTGAACCCCAGTAACCAGCAACACTCTGATTGCTGGCACAGCCACTCTACCAACTTCCCCATATGGTACTATTAGCTTTGTGTGCATATAACAACATGACCCGCACGCTGATGGCGTCACAGCGTCAATTTAGTTTCTGATTGTATTTGTGTCCGTCTTGTTGCAGTGCAAGCACCTCCTGGCTGTGTATCTGTGTGAGGCCATGGGTGTGACTCACATGCAAAGCGTGCCTGATCAGCAGATGACGGTGCTGCTCAGTGGGACTTCACCACCGTGACGCACACATATTCCTCTGTGACCCAGCAGGGAGGATGTGGACACTGGATGCTGCAGGTCAGTGTGGAGATGACAGGAGCAAACACACACACACACACAGCTCATTTTCTTTATTCCTCTCTTTAAGACACCAGATGTTGCTTTACTTTGTCTCTCAAAGAGTTCTTCATCTGGTCACTGAGGTTGCACCGTTTTATTTTTAGCTTCGCCATGGGGAAACAGAGGCCCCACGCTAGTAGTACACGTGTTATCTGTAAATCAACATCTTTCTATGACTTTATGAATAAAATGTGTTCTGTGATAATGTAAACGTGGCTTTTATTCACAAAACAGTTGACCATACATAGAGATTTCACCCCTTTGTGCAGACATGCAGGAGATATGGCACTTCTAAAAATAGCTTGTAAAAAGCGTGACAACTACAGTACTTCTATTTTATTTACACATCAGTCAACTAAGACAACAACACAACTTTACAGTGCAGTTACAGTATTGATGTCTCTGTGGGAATGTTAGCCCACTCCTGTTTTTAGCCCTTGATATGAGTCAAGTGGGACACAAAGGGGTGCATACACACAACGCCACAGTTCAAGAGTTTAACCACCACTAATGAGGCACAGGAAAAGACATAAAACCACGAGTGCGAGAGCCTTAAATGTGTTTCCTGTACTTTGCCTAACCTTTTTAGTATAAACACCAGTCTAGCTCCTATGATGTAGTCGACGTTGCCCCATCTTCAAAAAGACCACACCCCAATTCAGGAACACATTCAGTGTTTGAGTCACTAAAAACTATATATTTTTAATCTAATTAAGTTGATTGCTGTTTGTTGTCAGACCCCACAGTTTTATACATTTGGAAACTTACCATGGGAACAAACAGAAATAAATGAGAATTATTTGGTCATGACAAAAAACATCTTGCACTACAAATTCATGGAAGAGCCTGTAACAAAATGCCATTAATCAGTTATGGCGAAACTAAAAATACATTACAAGAGTAAAGAATTTCTCAGAATTCTCTGTTCCACATCAGGGTCATATTGAGCATATTGTTTTGATATTACTGCTGTAAACATAACATGTAGTGTCATGTTAAAAAGAACCAATAACTGTTAAACTCCCCTTGGCAAGTTTTCAGAAATATACGTGCCAATTTTTGACACTCCTTTCCAACCTGCTTTTTTACATCTGATGATTAAAAAAACAAACTGTTTTGCGTACGCAGCAAATCAGAGATGCATCAACTATCTGTAGAACTACTTATTTTTATGTGTCGTCCAAACTATATCGCTTGTGTCATCAGGTGAAGGTGACAAAAACCTCCTAGCTGCAATGGGCACGTGGTCCAATTAGAGCACATGATGTACACGTTTAGTGCATTTTGCTTCTTATTTAGCTGTCAGAAAAGTGTTGCATGTGGCCAAAGGAAGCACATCAAGACAACAATGGTATCATCATCCTCAGCTTTTAAAGGGGAACTGCACTTTTTGGGAATTTTGCCCATCGTTCACAATCATTATGAAAGACATGACGACGGATGTTTTTTGTTTTTTTTTATTACATTGTAACTCGTTAATAAAAGTCCGCTTACAGCAGAGCCAATGTGAGGTAATCTATTCCGCCCATAAAACCCAATAAAAAGACATCCAAAAAGGGCCAATAATACCTCATTTACATTTCATGCCTTGAATATTAACCAAGTATTAGTGATATTATTATAAGTGCGAACGCAGACAATCTATTTATAGCGGCGTCGTGATCACAAGCTTGTCTTCCAATGTTGACATCATTGAGTGGTAACCTGTTTTCTCGCTTTCCTGCTCGTCAAACTTTATTGTAGATCATAAATCATGCATCTTACCTGAAAAGAAGAAGAACAAGGACGTATTCCATCAAGTTGGTACACTTTGACAGCCAATTTAGACCCGGAATGGCAAGAACGACACAAAAAGATGCTTGGTTCCACCCCTCTTTTCTTCGTGAGGATTATGAGTCATTCTTCATCTTAATGGGAATATATGAACATCCTAGCAGTTGGCATCCTAATGACAGCAGACATTGTACAGTAAGTGATGTTTTATTATGTTTGTTGACTCTCATGAAGTCTGCAGTGAGTAGTAATCAGTGATGTTAAAAAAAAGCAAACGTTGAGATTCGTTTTTTAAATTATTGCGCCGCGCATTCTAAAAATTATCAACATACGTAGATATTATATATTGTAAATGTTACATTACAAATACAGTATACTTACATCGTGTACCATATAAAGCCTTAATGGAGGTGTTTGGATGTTTTTTTAAGCACTTCATAGGCAGAATAGGGCGGCTCCCATAGGCTCCATTGTAAGCAGACTTTTGATCACATTCATTTAATATTTAGAATGCATAAAAAATCCATCCGTCAACATGTCTTTCATAATGATTGTGAACAATAAGCAAAATTCCCAAAAAGTGCAGTTCCCCTTTAAGGCTTCACTATTGACATATGATGACATATGACAGCTAAATGGCATTAGCTTTAAGCTTAAGACATCAAGTCTTGGTCCACCACGTTCTAATTATTATTATTAAAAAGTGCAACATAAGATTTGAGACCGAAAGCGGTCTTTGCTGTGAAAAATAGGTCAGTTTATGTTGGCAATTTGGTATTGTCAACTTCATCATGATCACTAAGCAGTCCAACTACTGTCTACAAGTAGTTACAGAGCAATAGAATGTGAATGCAGTGATTTCATGTTCAGTTCAAAGTAAGCTTTAAAATAAAAGCATGGTAGTCGTAACCTGGATCTTACCATAGAAACTGACAAATTGCACACATTTGAGTTAAGATTTGCATACCTACGTGGGCTTTATTGTGATTGTGGTCATTACATGCAGTGAAATTAGCGCAGTCGCTTTGTTAAAAAAGTATAATACAGTAGTATCTCAGCATACGAGCTTAATGGGTTCTGTAACAGAGCTGAAATGAATAGAAATTGTTTCAATTGGTACTTATCTCCCCAAAAACAGAATTATTCTAACATGTAACATGCCTTTTAAAAAGAAAAACAAACATCCAGATAATAAATATTGTATAAAAACAATACAATAGAATACAACTAACAACTACAGTAGTTGTATGAACTAATGTAAGAATAATGTACAACATTTACCTTGGAGAGAGGACTTCTACGGTATCTCCTTCATGTTGCTTCTCCATCAACCACACCATCAGCAGCTTTTTCATATTTTCATGGATAAATGTCCACCATTTAGATATTCTTTCAACATTCTTAGCTGGCGTTAACTCATTCTGCTTCAGTACAGGGATGTGCGCACCTTTTGAGAAAAAAAGAGCAACATTTCTCTCCGCAGAAATTGCTGCCACGCAAACCCCGAAAGACAATATAGAAAAATCAAGACTACATTTCCTGCAATTGGGTGCATTTCTACACTTTACTTTAGGTTTATTGTCATCTACCAACCTCTTTTGGCTGCCTTTTTACATGTCACATGTAATGTACCACATATTTTTAGTAGATCATTTAATAACATTATGACCACTGAAAATGTCATGTAAAATTCTATAACATGCATTTAAAGATGTCAGTAATGGTTTCCCATTTGGCAACTCTATCCTGTAGCCACGCCCCCTCAGGTATTATACTTCCAGTCTTGGGACCTCTGTTTACAATCCGTCACGTCAAAAATATACCTTCTCGCTGGCTACTAATAAATACTCTACAACTATAACTGGTTCAGAACTAACTGTTTGGATTGTTATCATCCAAATATGATTAGCAGCAAAGTGGACAGCCGTCAACGTTGAGGCTCGGAGAGCGAAAACAAGTAAGCCAGCTAGATGGCTCTGTGCCAGCTAGATGGTTAGCTAACTAGCGAGCTGATTGTCTGCCCGTCCTGCAACTCAGTGCAACGTTTAGAAAAAAGGAACAGCGAGTATCTGTGGCTTAGGCCAGCGTTCAACACGTTTTTTTTTACATCCTATTTTTATTATTTGACTTCGCCAAGTCATGTTTTTGATTTCTTCATATGAATCAATGACTGTCATCCACTTTGTCTTAGTACTGTCCTTTGCACTCTCTTTCTTCCTTCCCACGATTTAACAAACAGTTATGTTAATTAATCTTGAGCTAGGGCTGCACGATTGACATTGAGGTTTTAACTAATGCAATAAATAAATACCGGTAACCAAAAGAGGCTGAGGCCCCCGTCCAACCGTCACCTGCATTTGATTGACAGACAGGTTCGTCTATCAGAATTTTGGAGCCTCACGTTTGTTTGTCTCTCGCTTCTAATAGGGAGTAAGAGGTCTCATTCTGTGCATCGCTCTCATTACATAAGTGCGTTTATTTAACAGTAGAATTAACTGAACACAGTGAGCCCTCACTTCAGTCATTCGAAATCTTTGTCTTGGCGGGCAGAGCGTGGGGCGCCAGCTTTACATACACAGGAAGCACAGACAGCCTCTCTACTCGCCAGTGAGTAGTGCCGCTAAGTTAGAAAAGGTAGGAGGGGAAAAAATGATTTCAAAGCCAAATATCACGTTGTGGTAATTTTTCAACCTCATATTGGACGGGCGATATACGACTATTAACACAGACGAAGGAGAGAGGATGCCGCGATCACGTGATGGCAACAAACAAAAAGACAACCCAACCTCATTTTTCCAACTGGGGGAAAAAAATGCACTTAAAGATGTTCAATATTTATTTAAGCAAATTGTTTGCTTACACAAATGAGTCCATCTTATGTTTTTGTTTATGATACAATTCTACAGTAATGAAAAATACACGTTTATATCATCTTAAATAGTTACCTGCATTGTTATTGTATATTATGATTACATTACTTTATAATCACTGTATAGGTTTTATTGATTATTTAATCAGTTTAAGAGCATGATGTAGACAAAAGCTCAGAGTCTGTCTGCATAAAGCCAAATAAGTAAATTATTGCATTTTGTTCTAATGTGTGGCAGCTTAAGACAAGAATTTGTTGATTGACAGTCTAAAAGTAACATGTCTTCCTTCATTCGTTATTTTCGCAGTGTTATGCATTTTTATATATCAAATATTAAAATCGCAAATTGAATGGCAATTTTGGAGAGAGAAATCGCAAACTAATGCTAGCTAGTAAGACCAGATGTTCTGGGTGGCTCTGCACTGTGACATTTACTATTCCAGTTTACAGCATAATTAGTCAAAAGACAGATTTTATATCAAAGCACTCTTAAGTTGAGGTACTACTGTAGTATACAATAGGAACATCTTTAATGATCGCCATTTCTCTTTATGTCTGTGGTAAATGTAAAGTGTGTACCGTATTTTCCGCACTATAAGGTGCACCTAAAAACCTCAAATTTCCTCAAAAGCTGACAGTGCGCCTTATAATCCCGTGCGCCTTATATATGGACCAATATTGAGCCACAACAGGTCTCGCAACTACGAGACCATTCATTTTCCCCCTTCTATGGCTGCTTACCGTAGAAGAAGAAGTGCTTCTTCTTCTACGGGGGAAATTAAGTTGGCGGCTGCCTACCGTAGTGGCGAGACCTAAACTTTATGTAAAGACCCCAAAATGGCTCCTATTAAGAGACACGCTAACGACGCAGAGTTTAAACTCAAGGCGATCAGTCACGCAGTAGAACACGGGAATAGAGCAGCGGCGAGAGAATTTAACATTAACGAATCAACGGTGCGGAAGTGGAGGAAGCAACATGATGACCTGCGCCAAGTAAAGAAGACTTAACAGAGTTTCCGAGGGAACAAAGCCAGATGGCTACAGTTGGAGGACAAACTCGAACAGTGGGTTGTTGAACAGAGAGCAGCAAGTAGAAGTGTCAGTACAATCACTATTTGTTTTGTTGACATTCCCTTTAGCGCACCTCCATCTAATCAAAGTAGAACGTAACCCCAGCCTCTACTGTAGCGTCTATTCTATGCGCCTTATAATGCGGTGCGCCTTATATATGAACAACGTTTTTCATTGAAGGTGCGCCTTATAGTGCAGAAAATACGGTACTAATTTGAGTTTTGGTTACATACAGTCAGCCATTCTAAAGGACGTCGACTTAGACGGCTTCCACTGTAGTACAGAAAAGAAAACACGGTCAAAACTAAGCACAGAAGTACTTGTATTGTACGTGGTAAGTAGTACTGGTTGAAATCCACCAAGACGTTTGTTGTTGACAAAGACAACGTTGTAATAAATAATAACAAACATTTGCAGACAGTATAAAAGGAGGAGTGTTGCAGTGATTCAGAACGTTTGTTCATCCAGTTGGTGTTAAATAAGACAATAGCAACAACAATAAAAGTAGTCCTTGGCAATATAAAAGTTAAGCAAGACACCTCACAGCTCATCCCCTGCTTCTGTAAACATGACAACATGGAAATACTGCTGACTATAGCAGAGGGTCTGTGGTCATGCGGATCTGGTCTCTGTTGCGCCCACTGCCATTAGAGCTGAGGTACTGTTCCTCTTTGCGGCACAGGATGTGCTGGGCCAGGATCTTGCGGAAGGTGTTCCTGAAGTCCTGGATGCGGTAGGCGTAGATGATGGGGTTGACGGCCGAGTTGGCGTGGGACAGAATGATGGCCACGTACATGACAAGCTCGGGCTTGTGCAGCTTCTGGTAGAAGAGCGTCAGGCAGTTGAGGATGTGGACGGGCAGCCAGCAGATGGCGAAAAGCCCCACGATGATGGACAACGACTTGGCGGCGCGGATCTCCCGCTGCAGCAGGCTGTGGTGATGGCTGTCCCCGTTGGACACGCACTTGAGTTCGATCTGCCTTAGCTGCATCTGAGCCACCATGAAGATCTTCATGTAGATGCCCAGCATGAGGAGGAGCGGCAGCAGGACGCACACAAAGAAGTTGAAGTAGACCATGTACTCCATGTCCACCACGCTCTCAAAGTAACACTTCAGCTTGCAGCTCCGTAATAAGTCAGTTTTGTTGTCGGCTGTGGTGTTGCCTCTCCCGCAGATCGAGTCCTTTAAGTTCCAACCGAAGAAAGGCACCAGCCCGATGACAAAGGACAGGATCCATAAAATAGCAATGATCTTTCTGGCCTTCTTCCCTGTCATCAGCTCTTTGTACCTGCAGAAGAAGACACATGAGCTTACAGCCACAATAGGTACAGCATTGGATATCTGAAGAAGAAGAACACCGTACGTTTTAGGAAATGGATCTGCAGTCACACAAATCTTTCACACAGCATTTCTCTGATTTTAACACTGGCACAGAAAATAAATCAAATCCAAAAGAAAATTCCTCCAATTTTTGCAAATTCAACCAATCTCGTGGGATATGCTAAGTCAACAACTTTGGCAAACCCCTGAAATTTCTCAGAATTGTCTCAGCGTTCAAAGAATGACATAAAAGACACACCTCATTTCCTACTGTAGTTAGTCAATCGCTTGTCGTACTTCTGGCTATTTTTATTCTGGTAATTCTTTCTCTTGTTTTCCTTGCTGCCTTCCTTTTTTTTCTTTTCATCCCTGTCACAAACGTCTCCATCTCTGTGCAACCCTTAGCTCTGTACACGTGTGCCTGTGTACTTATTACTTCTACTGGGTAGTATTGTAGCATGTTGGGTCAGAAAGAACAATGGCGCCACCTAACTGCTAGCTTGTGTATCGTTCTAACGTGAATACTAGAGGGGCAAGTTTACTCATAGACCACAATTCCTACACAAGGCAATTCAAAGTGCAGAAAATCTTAAAAGCAATCATAATACAAATTCAAATCAGCATTTCCAGTTGTCACATGCACAATTGAATAAAAGTGTTTTCAGCTTGAATTTGACCATTGCCGACATTGAGGCCAGTTCCACAACATCTGGAAGATTATTCCAGATTTTAGGAGCATAAAACTAAAACCCAGCCTCACCATGTTTGGTCCTGTAGAGACAAATAATGAAATCTCCCTCGCAACCTAAATACTCACTACACCCACTATTTGAGAAACCCTGCATATCACTTCCTGGACATAAGTGTGCTCCTGTATAGGAAACAAAAAACAGCTGCTTGTTTTGTCAGACTGAAGACAAGAACAGAATCTGTCTTACCAACTGAATTAACACATTTGTGAAATAACAAGCTTTTGAAAAAAGAAAAAAAAAAAAACTGCCGCAAAATTATGCATTTTAGACCACAATCACAAAAGTCAAATTCCTAAAGACTGATTAATTTATTAATTTATAGAATTTCTGGCCACAACATTGGGTAAAACAATTCAATACACTTTACAGAGTTAATAATGCTCCATTTTGATTGAAACTTTGAACCCAAATATAAATCCATCCATCCATTTTCTACCGCTTGTCCCTTTTTGGGGTCGCGGGGGGTGCTGGAGCCTATCTCAGCTGCATTCGGGCGGAAGGCGCGGTGCACCCTGGACAAGACGCCACCTCATCACAGGGCCAACACAGATAGACAGACAACATTCACACTCACATTCACACACTAGGGCCAATTTAGTGTTGCCAATCAACCTATCCCCAGGTGCATGTCTTTGGAGGTGGGAGGAAGCCGGAGTACCCGGAGGGAACCCACGCAGTCACGGGGAGAACATGCAAACTTCACACAGACAGATCCAGAGCCCAGGATCGAACCCAGGACCTTCGTATTGTGAGGCACATGTACTAACCCCTGTTCCACCGTGCTGCCCCCCAAATATAAATATTAAAGTAAAACGAAAATAAATGAAAAAAAACAAACCCCGACCAGGCTAATGCATAAATAATGAAATGTGATAGTGACAATAAGCACTATTACCAACATGACCTGCTGCAACTCCTCAGTTTTTCTTGGAAAGAGAACTGAAGAAGAGCCAACATTGCACCAGCTCATCATTTCATACAGTTGAGTGTTGTGACTGTACTTAGTTAAGCAAACAATAATCTGACCGACTAAATCCAAGATGACTTGCAGAGTCTGCACACTCAGCGGAATAGTGACCGTCTATTTTAACAACGAAGCACATTTAGCCTGGGGTCACCCACATATGCGGTCCTCTCCAAGGTTTCTCATAGTCATTCACATCGACATTTCTCTCAAAACTAAACTGAAAATATGTAACTCAAATGTCAAATCCATTCTGCTGTACGGATCAGAAACATGGAAAACCACCAATAGCATACTCAATAAACTACAGACATTCGTAAACCGTTGCCTACGTCGGGTCCTAGGAGTCTACTGGCCAGACACCATCACCAATGCCAACTTGTGGGAACTCACCACACAAGAACCAGTGGAACTGCAAATCAGGAGAAGGAAGTGGAGCTGGATAGGCCACACACTCAGAAAACCCAATAAATCAATCACCAAACAGGCACTAACATGGAACCCATAGGGAAAAAGAAACAGAGGGAGACCAAGAACAACCTGGAGAAGAAGCACGGAACAGGAGATGAGGGCTGAGGGGCTGTCATGGCAACAACTCGACCGAAGGGCACAAGACCGGAATGGATGGAAGGCTTTTGTCGGCGGCCTATGTTCCTCAGGGAATACTAAGGCCTAAGCAAAGCAAGCAAGCATTCACATCGACATCCCATTGGGGTTATGAGTTTTTCCTTGCCCTTATGTGGGCTCTGTACCGTGGATGTCGTTGTGGCTTGTGCAGCCCTTTGAGACACTTGTGATTTAGGGCTATATAAATAAACATTGATTGATTGATTGATAGCCTGAAGATGCTTCATTTGCATTGTGTGTCCTTCTCATTTTACACACCAACTCAAGTCTGCCCCATCCTGTTTTCTTGCATTTCATCCTGCAGACTTAAGAAGCTTCCTCGCAGGTGGAAACAAAAGAGGCCAATCAAGCAGATTTGTTAGCCCAGCAGGAGTTCTGGGGACAAACGCCGTGTCCTTGTCGGCGCCGTCCCCTGAACATCGCTGGAGCCTGTTTCCTGGGGTGACGTCAGGCAGCAAGCGCTTGCTAATGAATCAGACACATGCGGACACACACGTAGCACCAACAACCACTTTCACACTAATCCCAGTCCTGTGCTAATGACCAACAATAACGTTCGGGTTTGAAACCTACTTATTAAGTACACACTTCAGCGGTTTATGCGAGATCACTGATTGGTTCCAAAGATTGGATTTTTGAAAGGAGAAGTTTAAAGATTAGCTCATTGACAGAAAATCAGTGATCTAATCAGGTGGCCCAGCTGTCCTGGTGCTAATGACAGCCACTAGGGGGCGTATTTGCATGCCTCTGGGAATTGCTGTAATGCGATTGGACGAATCAATTCATCTGACATGCAATTTCTTTTCTCCGTTTTACAAATGCAATAACTAGAAAGCAAACAAGATAACTCATACGATTATTAGATTTACATGTCCGTAAGGGGAAATCTATTCCAATGAATGTGCAGCTTCAATATTAACTACTCACAAAAAGCTAAAATGCATTAAAGCAGTGGTTCTTAACCTGGGTTCGATCGAACCCTAGGGGTTCGGTGAGTCAGGCTCAGGGGTTCGGCGGAGGTCAAGACACACCCGACTCATCGTGTAAATAAAAACTTCTCCCTATCTGCGTATTACGGATACGGCAACAGCAGAAGTCACACTGATTTGCAGGTGTGTAATTTGTTGTGAGTTTATGCACTGTGTTGGTTTTGTTGTTTGAACAAGGTGATGTTCATGCAAGGTTCATTTTGTGCACCAGTAAAAAAACATGGTAACACTTTAGTATGGGGAACATATTCACTATTAATTAGTTGCTTATTAACATGCAAATTAGTAACATATTGGCTCTTAACTAGTCATTATTAAGTACTTATTAATGTCTTATTCGGCATGGCCTAATTATAACCCTAACCCTCTAACCCTGACCAAAAAACTCTAAATTAAGTCTTTGTTACTTAGAATATGTTCCCCATACTAAAGTGTTACCAAAAACATATAACTTTGTCTTGAATTTGAAAAAAACTAAACATTTTATTTTTCACTAAAGAAGGGTTCTGTGAATGCGCATATGAAACTGGTGGGGTTCGGTACCTCCAACAAGGTTAAGAACCACTGCATTAAAGCCTTTACAGGTCGACTTCTTTAACTTTCCCTAAACTTTGACATCTTCAATGTTTCACTAAAACAACCAACGGTGGCCTAGACTTTTGCACAGTGTGATTAAAAGAAACACCAGATAAAGCAAAATTGTGAAAAAAGTGTTCAAAGAAGCAGTAAATAAAGTTTAGCTTTTAGACAAGCTTTCAATCATTAGCCCAGTTTAGCACCACTCCAGCATTATTCTTGTCGTAAATGAGCCCAATTGGGACTCCCGGGACATTTGTGGCGTGTGAACTCTGCCCTGTGGCCATCAGCAACAACACAGCCACCACCTCAGGGCCAATGAATTATAGACCACACTGCTGCTCATGTTGAGCCTCACACCTGTTCTTCTCCAGCTTTGCTCGCTAAGTAAAGCTTAAACATTAAACCCGCCATCACCCCAACCCCCCGACCCCGGCTTGCTGTTTTAAGAGTCAAATAGTAGCTGTCCAGTCAGGTTGGTGACTGGATTAGTTGTGGCATGACGACAGCACACTGGCATCCTTTTTTTTTTGTACTAAACATACAACATACATCTCCACCCTGAGGCCAAGAACATTTGTCAATTCTCACAGACTAGCCCAATATTTTATTTGGTTTGACTTTCTGCAGCTTCTACAACATGGACAAGCTCACTTGGCCTTCATGCTAACAGACATGACACAATGACGAGCACTGGGATGTCTGTACCAACGCCAACATGTGGTGTGGTGTCAGAAAAAGATCATAGTAAATGCAACACAGTAAAGTTTCACGTTTTGACTCATTTTCACCATAGGTGTACTCATTCTTGTATATGAATACAGTGGAACTCGCTTAAGTCGACAACCCGTTTATGTCACCCAACTAGGGACGTAATGATCAGAAGTATTATTGATAACTGCGGATAGTTTTACCGCTTTAAATTAAAATTATCGAAAAGCTGTGATTGATAACTGCACTTTGATAAAGTCACGAACTGACTAGCGCTAGCTTAAATGCTAACATGAAAACAAGAAACATTAGCGTCTTTCCCCATTAAGAAACGACATACCCCAACTTATGTAAACACATTACTTTCTGAGCAACTAAGATATTTAATCGTGCACATTAAACCTACAAGCTGTGCTCTCTTAGCACGGAGTGATAATCTAATACTCGGAGGAATGTGACAAGTTGTTTTTATGGTGCATTCAAGGGCCGCTGAATAGAGTTGGACACCAGAACGCGAAGCATATGAAACACAAAACATGCAAAAATAATGGGCTTTCCCACAGTGGGTGTAATTATTTTAGTTATTTAAAAAAATCTAAAGATTTCAGTTTGTGTACGAGTATTTTGTGAACACATTTAACAATAGGAGGGTAGCACATGACGTCACATCCGGTTTTCTTCTTCGCAGCTTAACTCACACGATGGTCAAGCAGATTGAGCATAGCATTAAAACAAGTGAGAGGGAGTGTAGAGTTTGAGCAGAAAATGCTGTATTGCTGTTCTGTTCTTGGGTGTTCCAGTTGTTCATATAGAGAGATAGGAAAGAGGAGTGGCTCATAAAGGTAGTAAAGTCAGGAAAAAACAAAAGTGTATCGAAGGAAATGGCTCCTAAAATATCACTTTCATCATCTTGTGGAATACAATCGGACATGCTCGTGTCTACAGTGATTACTTTGTTAAATGTTTGTTTGAACATTTGTTTGAGAAACTCTCTGTGATGCAATCGAGTTTATTCTCTACGATATTCGTAGTGTTTGAGAGCAGAACTAAACATCAAGAAAGGACAATAGATAACATTAGTTTGTGTTCTTTTGTGGTCGCTATGTCTAAATCCATCCTTAGTAGTAATAATAAACTAGATGAATAAATCTCTCATACGTTCAACAGCATAAACTATATCTTGATATCGCTAGTAAAGATTCATGCTGAACAACAGGGACATCTATAGCTAAATAATGAGACAAAATATACTTCACACCATAAAAAACTGCAGACATGAATTGTAGATGAGACTAATATTTGTAGCAGGAAATCAACTGCAAACAAACTTAAACTTGTTCTTATTAGCGTCAGGATCACAACAACATGGCACTCGTTATGTCAATCAAATGCGTTAATTAACGATGCACGAATCAGTCCAACTTTGTCTTTCATTAATTTTTACTTAGTTTGTGGACCCCTAGGATGTAAAGACATAATGTGCCTCCAATATTTTCTTCTCTAAATACCGTGAGTGTCAAATGGAGTGAGGTCGTAGAGAGCAGTGATGATAAATGGTTTAAATGATTAAAAAAAACATTTTTTTTAAGAGTGTATAAATTCACTCCTTACTTAAAAAAAAAAAAAAAAATTCATGATCACTTTTATAATTGCCTCTAAACATTTCAAAATACACCCAAATCTGCACTGATGCAGATAAATAAACAGGAGCCTAACGGGACTCTATTGCATCGCTTGAAACCCAGAAGTGCCTGAATGTGCCTCTAGGTCACCTGATTGTAACCCAACTATTGACTAAATGTGATTTGTGCATGTTATAAAACTATTGTCCACAGCTCTATGATACACTAGTATTCACATGCAATATTATTTACCTTACTGTCAATATTCTGATGATGTTGTGTATTAGCACTTACACTGTAATAGCATCTTATTAACTTTTACTTAATCTCCTGCTTTGGTGCTTGTGGGCTTTGTTTACATTGTTTTGAATGAAACAATTTGCATTGTTTTTGTAGGATGTCCTCTCTTCTATGTACGTTTATATACTATACGTATGATTACATTTCTACATGTTTGCACAATCAATGCTCAATTTTTTAAAAGAAAACTATATGGTTATGGTAGTCAAAAAAGAAAATGCCGCAGTGTGTACAAATGGAGGAAAACCATGTCAACAAATGGCGTTAAAAAATACTCTATTTTCACCCATTTGTATGTCTCTAAAAGTGCAAGCAATCTCAAGTTTTGGATTGATCATCGTCTGCGTATGTCGACGTGAGTCAGCCAGTCTTAGGGGCGTCGACGTAAAAGCAGTTCTAGTGTATTCAGAAATTATTCAGCTTTCATGCTTCAGTGGTCATCTGGAATAGACCAAGGAGAAAAGTCAACATGAAATAATGTTTGTGCACACTTTAGTACAGGAAGTGGATGATGTGCTGCTGTACTACTTCTGATACTAGAGGTGGGGGAAATAATTGATTATAAAATCGACGAGTAAACGTCAATAATCGATTTATTTATTGTAATTAAAGTAATGCAGACAGTTCTAAAATTAGGCTGACTGCAGTGAGCCACCTCCCTGAGAGATCTGACCAGCTCCTTTATTATAGGGCACTTATGTCACAGTTTTGCACTCATTTCCATTCATTTAATAAATGTGATGGGAAGTGCACTGTTTTTAAAAGTTGCAAGTGATAATTGCTAATTTAGTGAAACGAAAAGAAATGTAAAACTGCATTAATATATACAAATTAAAGATGCATCAATAATTGATTTTTAATCCAATCGTAGCTCCTGAATACTAATCGTAATGGAATCGTGAGGTGACCAAAGACTCCCACCTCTACCTAATACTACTACACCTGTATACATTTATGTGACAAGTCCGTTCTCCTGATGACTACTTTGATAATGCACCCTCAGTATCACTTTTGCACATCAGTCTTAACAAATACTAAGTGAACTATGAAGAACTTCTTAAAAAGAGTGAAGTAGAAATACTACAACATTGTAAAACCCACATCAGAGAGTGTTGTGCCTTCCACGGTGGTCCAAGAGGAACCCGAGACAGAGACATCTCACAATTGTCTCTTATTATTTCCACAGATGAAGTATGGCATCATGAAACTGCAGACTCGTCACATCAGGTGTGTGTGCATAAAAAGTTGACTTTCATTAGTTCATTGATCAGTAAGAGTTCTGTCAATTGTATAAAATTGTTGATTGAATGTGTCTTAAATAAACTGAAGCTAAATGATGTTCACTACTTGGCTGCAACCAGCAGGGGCTCTGTTGTTGATTGAGTGTCAAACAAATCATTTGCTGTTTGAAAAATAACATGTCAAACTTTTAAGCTCAAGTGTGTTTTTTTTAATAAATGGAACCTTAATTTGTCCCCATAATCAATCATATAATTCATTGAAGTATGGACTTAATTTGCAGTTAAGCCTTCACTTCACCCTGAACCACTTTTATCTCACTTTATTGTGCTGTAATCCCAGCTGGTATGTGTTAGTGATCCAGCGATCAATAATATTGATCAATTGTGTTGACAAAAGGACATGAAGCAGGAACATTCCAGTCATGCTAGATTGCATCAATAACTAAGTTATTGACGCAATCTTTGTCATATTTGTACAATGCTCCGTGTTTTATGTAAATCCTCTTTTAACAAGAAAAGAGTCGACTGCTGGAAGAACTTACAAACACCACACAGACGCTCAAGCACAGATTCAAACAATACACATGTTAACTGTTCAGTTAACATTTGTATTGCTAACTACTTTATGTTCTTTCTTTCATTTTATTTAAATGAAATATATATTCATCCATTCATTTTCTACCGCTTGTACCTCTCTGGGTCACGGGGGGTGCTGGAGCCTATCCCAACTGCATTCAGGCGGAAGGCGGAGTACACCCTGGACAAGTCGCCACCTCATCGCAGGGCCAACACAGATAGACAGACAACATTCACACTCACATTCAAACACTAGGGCCAATTTAGTGTTGCCAATCAACCTATCCCCAGGTGCATGTCTTTGGAGGTGGGAGGAAGCCGGAACCCACGCTGTCACGGGGAGAACATTTTCACACAGAAAGACCCTGAGCCCGGGGGTCGAACCCAGGACCTTCTTATTGTGAGCCACCAGTACTAACCTCTGTTACAACGTGCTGCCTATATATATTAAATGCATATATTTAAATGTTTACATGTTTTAAAAATATATTTACTGTTGTTCATAAGCTTTGCAATGCAGGCTTTGCGTGGCTCAAACAGACACACACATAGCAGTAATTCTCAAACTGTGGTACATGTACCACTCGTGGTATGCCAGCTCCATCTAGTTGTTCGCCAAATAATCACTTGATTAAAGTACTGTTACTGTTCAAACTGTGTGTAAGTTTTCAGTGGCCAAAAATATTAAATATACTTGTAAAATAAAATGTATGCTTTGTTTTTAATAAATACTTGGGCCTACTATGCTACTGTATTTAAATGTTGGCCTTTATGGCGATACATGGAGAGCCAAGTATTTTCTGATAAGCTTTTCCTTATTGTATCAATGAGACAACTATTTTTTTTTTTACTTTCCAGTTATATTACTACTCTGAACAAAAAAGTACCTATTTTTATCACAGTGCCACCTGCTGGATATGGTGGGGCACTACCCACACTTGCCCCCCACTGGGGACAATTCTACTTCGTGTGACTACAAAAACAGAAATAATCTTCACATGTCCAACATGTGAGGAATCAATGTTTAAAACACATAAAGAGCGATAAACATGAAGAGCTTAGCTGAAATGTCTTTGGAAACATATTCCTGACAATAAACGGGAAGACGATGTCCCTTAGAGTGTTGGTGTGTATGTGTGGGTGTGTGTGTGGGTGTGTGTGTGTGTGTGTGTTGCCATCCCAGGGGCTTTAAAGCATCTGGTTCTGGTCTTTTACTTCCACTTTTACCATCTGTAAAAACAATTATCTGACAGTGGATCCAGGCCCCAAATAGCTGTTGACTGGACCAACACATACACACATTTATTCTAATATATATATATATATATATATATATATATATATATATATATATATATATATATATATATATACTGTATATACTGTACTTGTGCGATACGTCAGCATCATTTTGCTATTCCAGACCTATTATTTTAGAGACGACTATCCTCACTTAAAAGATCAGACAATTAAATATGTTGCTGCCAAACATGTTGAACTGGGTTGGAACAGGGGAACAACATCTCTTTGCTGCCGTGGTGACCGCTAAATTGTGGACTGAGCTAACACATTTTACAATTTTGCATTGTGTGCAGTGTTTGTACAAAGCAACGTGTTATTGATATCAGACTTGGAACTTTTATAATTGATTCTCATTCATTAGCTGGAGTTCTTTAGAATTTCACCTAGTTCACATTTGATTTGATTTTTGATTTTCATTAAGGATCCCCATTAGCTGGTTGCCACAACAACCCACTTGTCTTCCTGGGGTCCACAAACTCAATACAATTACAAGTAAAAGCATATAATTATAACTACACAATACAGAAAAAAATAAAAGCATCAATAAGAAAACAAGCAAACAATTTACAGTCACAGAATAATAATTACCATATAAATATAACTACACAATATAAAACCAAACAAAATCATCCACAAGCAAACTCATTTAAAGACATTGGTTAGCATAGTGACATTACTGCTGATTTATGCAATACTTGTCTCTATTTTCCACTCAAAATGGGAGTCATGGAGCAAACAGGGGGCTAGTCTGTTATCTCGACAACCCCCATGGACTGGCTGACTGATGTCCACATAAGACAGGAGTGTTCAAACTTTTTTCACTGAGTGCAAAATACTGAGCAATGAAATAATGCTGTGGGCCACTTTGTACATTAAAGATGCTAAAGCCAATTCAATATACATCAGTATATATGCTAAGCTATTTGAAAAAAAAAATGTATATATATTTTGTGTAGGTCTGGGCGATATGGCCTAAAAATAAAATATTAGATTTTTTTACAAGAAATTCGATTTATGATTATTTACCCCACTTTTTTTTTTTAAAAAACATTGAAAAAAATGACGGAGATGATTCCAAATCATTTTTTTGATTTTATTTGATCAAAAACTAGGAGTTTGAAATGACACTGCATACACTGCATCTTAGTCCAAGCAACATTCTAATTTTAAGTTGATTCATTTATATATCACATTTAAAAACAACCCCCAAGAAATACAGTGTCACATTTACATTGTAACACGGAAGGATGAAAAAATACAACAGTAAAATATACCTTAAACTGAAGTGCAAAGTATATCATCTAAAAATATTAAAATGTTATAAATGAATAAACAATTTATAAAACAAGAAATAAAACGAATGAATGATGTTGTTCTTTTTGGCCAAATATAATTTGTGCTTTTGAAATCATTTTCAAAGAACTAAATTAAGAGCTTCCTCTGAGAAGCAATACTTTTGTCTTGAAGAAAATACTTCTGTTAACAAAAATGTAACATTGCACATTGCATGCAAATAAATCTTCAACATTGAAATTAATAAAGTGAAAACATTAAAACTTCTGTCTTGAATACAAAACTTCTATAAATGAAATGCAGCATTGTGTATTGTATGCAAATAAATAATCAAGTAAAACATTGAAAAAGATTATAGTTTCAGTAAGTCAAGGCTTTTTCATTCACATATCTTAGCAGTATGCAGAGCGACTATTTTAGTGTTTTTTTCCACTGCTCCTTTTTATCATACATGGTATCATCATCAGTGTTTGGAAAATGTATTTGAAAAAGTAATTTATTATAGTTACTCTGCCAAAACTTAATTTAATTACTTATGGAATTACTAGGGAAAGTAAGTAATGCTTTGCTAAAAAAATAAAATAATAATAATAAAAAAATATATATAAATGACTTATGCAGTTGAGACATTTCATATTAGAGCTGAGTGTGCCTTTAAAAGGCAGTGCCGGTTGCCAAGTGACATGTGATGTCAGCGTCCAGACAGAGCAGCATTAGCTCAATTGTGTTTGTTAGCGTACCAGTGGTAGTTTGTTGGTAGTTAAAGCAGCTCTGTTGAATCTTTTCACTGGATTGTGTTACTTCTGGTTAATAAAGAGATATAAAGTGCTTCCATGGCCGTCATAACTTCTGGTCCACAGAGGTTGCAGGTAATGTAATTAATTGTGGCGTGCCGCCACAGCATTTTTTTATTACCGCCATACCTTGAAAATGAGTTGTTTTTTTACTTGAAAACAAATTAAAGTAATATAATATATTGTAGCCCCCAGAAGAAATCAAAGCCTGAAGCTATTTTTTACTTTCGTCTCGTGAGTCCGCGTTTCCCTGGACACACAAGAATACTTCCCCATTCTCCGCCAATCACCTTTTAGTGCAAACACGGGAAAAACTGACATCAAATCCAAACCACACGAACATAAAACATTTAACATTAGCTGGCCGTTACAGTATGAATGAATATATACATAGCCTATTATTTGCGCACTATTGACAAGTGATGTACCAAAAACTTGACCACCGGAAAACTTTGATCACTAAAAAACCACGCTATTGATACCAGATGTAAGCAAAACTCACGCCTTTGTAACTGTCTGGAATGTTGTCAGCATTGATTGATTGATTGATTGAAACTTTTATTAGTAGATTGCACAGTGAAGTACATATTTTCTGTCTTGCCTCTTGGTGAGGGTGGTCGCATTTTTCCCTGCTCCTCCTCCTTCCCGCTTGCTTTCTTGTGTCCTTGTCTTTGTCCGAACTTTTTGAAGCCTCTCTTCTTGAGCTGTCCTCAAATCTAAACATCAAAATGAATTTGATCAACTGGACTCTCGACGCAATTGACACAGTCTTTTCGACAAGGAAAAGAGGTTCGGGGGAGCCTGGCTGCCCTGATGGAACCATTGCTGCGGGGTACGTGAGAGATTCCTGGAATACTTGGAGAATCATGTGCCTCTCAGTCCTTTCCATCGAGGACGTGGAAGACATCTACCTATTTGGAGCTGTGATCGCAGGGAATTTGCTGATTGGGCTGGGCATTGCTCTGGTGTATCGTCAAATTCGGAAGACGATGGCAGCCACTCAAGGGGCCAACAGGCTGTTCAACGCAATGGAAGGATTGGGTCGTGCTGTGGGATCACAGACTGGAGCGATTGCTGATTTGAATCGCAAGGTAGATTCCATCTTGATGAAGTTAGAGAAAGAATAAATTGGAATTGTCAGAGCCAGCATACAGAGCAGGAATGTCATTGTTTTGACTGCTCGAAGAAAAAACAACATCTTAATCTACGATTTGACTCCCTCGAATGGCCTTGAGGAACAGGCTGTTTGAAAACACTCCCCTGAGGACTCCTCAAAGATGGACGCTTTTGACCTTTCCCTTTTTTCAAAAGCACCTGGGTCGGACTCTTGAACTCTTGAACTCTTGGGGCCGGCCTCGGCCCATAAAGACAATTCCAACATCTCACCCAAGTTAATTGGGCATACATGCACGCACACACCCCTCCCCAAATCAACGCCTTCACCACTGCTTAATTCCTCCGGGGTTGTGGGGGCTGAGTAGCGCTCAACAGCAGCTGCCGGCCTCCAAAGTCCTGTTGGATGATTCTGTTGCGAGTTGTTGTGATTACATGTACCATGTTTATGTGTGCCATGCTATGTGAGGTTTTTTCCTCGGACTCAGTCTGGACCATTCCTGAGGGTCCAGCCTCAGACTGATATTTTTTTTACTCTTCCCCCCCTTCCCCAATGTCACCTTTTTCCCACCTTTTTAAGGAGCGCCTAAGTGGCTGATCCGTTGGCGGTCCCGTCTTGTCTCCCTGTAACGTATGTCTGCTCTTAGCGGGATTGTGCCGAAAATGTAATTTCAGTTCTTATGTGTCTTGTACATGTTAAGAATGGACAAATAAAGCTCTGATTGATTGATTGATATTCCGTACAATTGACCACTAAATGGTAACACCCGAATAAGTTTTTCAACTTATTTAAGTCGGGGTCGTTGATTCATGATACAGATATATACTATCATCATAATACAGTCATCACACAAGATAATCATCAGAGTATATACATTTAATTATTTACAATCAGGGGTGTGGGATATGGAGGGGGAGGTGGGGGGGGGGGGGGGGGGGGGTGTTTAGGTTTGGTTGGTATAAACACTTCAGTCATCAACAATTGCATCATCAGAGAAATGGACATTGAAACAGTGTAGGACTGACTTGGTAGGATATGTACAGCAAGTAGTGGACACAGAGAGAGAGATCAGAAAGTATAAGAAAAAGTGTCTACATTTGATTATTTACAATCCGAAGAGGTATGGTGTGGAAGGGAGGGTGTTAGTTTAGTTAGCATGTGTGCAATGTGGACGGAATTTGTATATATATTGCAAATATACCCACGGACAGCCATCAACAAAATGTGCAAATATTTAGGGGACAGTGGTGGCTTTTAAGAAGAGAAAGTCCAACTCGAGCAACAGCGCTAAGCAAGGTTGAAGTCATGCTCGCTGCAGCTAGTCTCTTTCTTGAGGGACACTGAGGGACAGAAGTTAAGAGCGTCTAAACACGAATACATTTTATAACACCAGAAAAGATGCTATATTTGTTGCTCGTCGTTTTTGATTAAAAAAAAAGTAATTAAGTCTGAAAACACTTGAAAAAATAAAGTACAATGTACAAAAAGCAGCAACAATTGAAAATATGGCAAAATGATTTAAAAAAAACATGTTTATACTAATTCATAATAACATATTTGTTTAAATGTATGTATACATTTTTTGCCTTTTTAAAGAAAATCATATCATAGCAAATCACTCGATGACATCATGGTGACCACGCTCATAACTACGCCCCACCCCACAGGTATCGTGGCAGTTCAGGGGAAACCCTGGGGGGTATTGTTTGGATTGGGAGCTGAAGCTTGTCACTTCAATCATTGATTTGTTTCCTAGTAAGTAGCAGTAATGTGTATGTGTGCGTGTTGTCTGCTGTGTGTAATGTCGCCTCTTTCTAATTGATATCAAGTTCATTTTTGTGTTTAGTTCTGGTTGGTGCTTTCATTAGTAAAAGGATATTGGTGGTCTTGTTCGCCTCGTAAAGTACTTGTATTTCCCGGCTTCGGTTTGTTGTGCTGCTGCCTTTTTTCAAACAAACTGTGCAATGTGCAGTCATTTCTTCCACGCCTGTTGCCATAAAACCAAAGTAGAGACAACAGTTTTTTTTCTTCGGAACAAACGTCTCGCTCTTGTTAGCACGAGCCATGTTTTGCTAGGTGTGCCGCTAAGGAAGTAAGGGGGACCACGGAAGGTCCTGGCGGGAAAAAGTATGCCGACGCAAGAGGAGAAAAAACATTGATTTTCAATTTTTTAAATTGTCTGCAACAAAACACTTGAATATATCAATGTATCGCCAAGGGCTAATTTTGTATTATAGATGACAAAGCAAATAGTTATAATTGTTAAATCAAATATATCACATTAGTAACAAATTCCTTTCATTTCCAGAACATGTCGAGGGCCAAAAATAAACTGGCTGCGGGCCTACAATGGCCCCTCGGCCACACTTTGGACACCCCTGACATAGGTGGTTGTCCACAGAACCAAAACTAAAGATTTAAAGAATATGTGACCATAATAAAGGATTTTTTTCAACCTACTGCAGTTTTATTGTTTATGGAGAGAAACCATTTAAGTGGACACTTTTTAGAAAAGGAAAAACATGGTGGACTTGACTGACTGCTCAACAATAACAGGTTGTTAACATAAACAACAGCTCCTCTCTAATACAATGAAAGCTACAATTAAAACTAATTTGGGGTTAAATAACTCAACATTCAAGCTAAAGTTTTTATTAGAATGTGGTCCAAAAGTGGAATAAAAGTAAAAACAAAACTGGACAGTATGGCATCAGCTCATTTCACTTGACTGATAGTGTATTTTTAAAATAGTTTGTTTACTTTGGCTTTTTTGGGTTGTGTGTCCGACTTTTACTAGGCTTTCATGATAAACCCGAAAAGGAAAATTGTAAAGGCATATGTGTATTTTCTCTCTGTTGATACACAATGGATGACCTGTAGCATATACTGTATCTACTGTACAATTTATGTCCACGCTGCTTTAATATTGCATTTCCTGCGTTTTTGTGCTCACCATAGGTTCTTTTTCATATCAAGTATTTTTACATTTCTATGCTTTAGTGTGCCTTTAAACTGTCTACAATATGTAGGTGGTATGGATGAAAATGTAAAGCTTTTGTACATTCTTCTTCACTTCTATGCTCAAATGTATTGAAATGTTTCACAATAACAAATAAATATCAGACGCCCCGTGCCTGGATTACTTGTGTGATTTATCTTCTATATTCTTTTATTTGGCGCCAGATGACTATCCTCCCTAACACGACTCGAAATGTCCTTTCTTGTCGAAGTTTGAGGCTAATGGGAATGACAGCAGTTCCCAGCTTCAATGCTCCCTGCAGCGTGCAACAACTCAGTGGCAAAGGAAGCTGCAGTGAGCGCTGTGTTGCTTTCAAAAAAGCATCCAGTAAAAGAAACAACAAGAGATGCTGAAAACATTCACACCAGTGTGACCGTCAGTTTTCTTCACTTACTGGAAATATCAAGAAGTCGAGCATAATGCGCCTTTCAGGGTAAATTGTGTTTGATAAGTCCATGCATATTTTAAACAAGTTTGACTCATTAGTGTTTCAGAGAATTCTAATTTAAAAATGACAAACATGATGCATGACCATCTAACAGTCTAACACTTTTGTATGCCTGCTAAACCGGAAATAAACAGCATGAGAGTGTAGTGTAACTATGGTAATAGTATTGCATAGTCATGCTGACCACACCCATCTTCATTTGGGGTTTTCACTGAACTCTCATGAGATGCTGTGATGAACTAATACATGTTTCAAAAATGCAATTTTCCATTGAAATGAATTACTCATGCACACTCAGATTAAGATGATCATTTCTATTTTCCATAAAACTGCTTGTTTTTATTCCCCCTTTTTTACTTTACCAAACTGATTAAAATATTACTTTTATCACACGTAGCCCTCTGAGACGTCCTGATTTAAACAGCACATACATATATTTTTTATAGCGTAATAATATTTTTTGTGGGTTAATTTCAACATTGGAATGTGACTCTTACAACAACTCTGATGAACGCTAAACAGAAACAGATTGTCAGACCTGTTGCTGTGAAACTACCCTGGAATTAAACACTGTGAGGTTACCAACTCATGTTCACTTCATCATTATTTTGCCCTACTCACCACTGCAATGTCATCGTATTCGCTATTTGGGTTCCTGTTTATTATATTTTGGTTAATTGTTAATATTTTTTGTTCACATTGTACAAAGAGAGCACAGTCTACCAAGTGTGTCAATCATACCTGGCCTCTCACAATATATTATCCACCCATCCATTTGGATGGGGGGTGCTAGAGCCTATCTCAGCTGCATTCGGGCGGAAGGCGGGGTACACCCTGGACAAGTCGCCACCTCATCGCAGGGCCAACACAGATAGACAGACAACATTCACACTCACATTCACACACTAGGGCCAATTTAGTGTTGCCAATCAACCTATCCCCAGGTGCATGTCTTTGGAGGTGGGAGGAAGCCGGAGTACCCGGAGGGAACCCACACAGTCACGGGGAGAACATGCCAAATCCACACAGAAAGATCCCGAGCCCAGGATCGAACCCAGGACCATTGTATTGTGGGGCACACGCACTAACCCCTGTCCACCATGCTGCCCCCCAAATATAAATATTAAAGTAAAATGAAAAGAAATGGAAAAAATAAAAAAACCCGACCATGCCAATGCATAAATAAAGAAATGTGATAGTGACAACAAGCACTATTACCTACATGGCCTGCTGCAACTCCTCAGTTGTTCTTGCAAAGAGAACTGAAGAAGAGCCAACATTGCACAAGCTCATCATTTCATACAGCATATTCTCCAAACTCCACACAGGAAGACCCGGGCCCGGGGATTAAACCCAGGACCTTGGTATTGTGTGCTATAAAAATAATTATAAAACCTTTTGTAAACAGGTTGCAGTTACTCATACACACAGCAAGTCGGCCAGAGATGGCCTAAAATACGTTTTAAAAAAAGATTACCAATTCTTTTTTGGCAGAGGGGTTAGTGCGTGTGCTTCACAATACGAAGGTCCTGGGTTCGATCCTGCGCTCAGGATCTTTCTGTGTGGAGTTTGCATGTTCTCCCCGTGACTCCCACCTCCAAAGACATGCACCTGGGGCAGTGGTTCTTAACCTTGTTGGAGGTACCGAACCCCAGCAGTTTCATATGCGCATTCACCGAACCCTTCTTTAGTGAAAAATAAAAAGGTTTTTTTTTCCAATTCAAGACAAAGTTATATGTTTTTGGCAACATATTCTAAGTAACAAAGACTTAAAGGCCTACTGAAACCTACTACTACCGACCACGCAGTCTGATAGTTTATATATCAATGATGAAATCTTAACATTGCAACACATGCCAATACGGCCGGGTTAACTTATAAAGTGACTTTTAAAACTTCCCGGGAAATATCCGGCTGAAATGTCGCGGTATGATGACGTATGCGCGTGACGAAGTCAGAGTAACGGAAGTTATGGTACCCGTAGAATCCTATACAAAAAGCTCTGTTTTCATTTCATAATTCCACAGTATTTTGGACATCTTTTGCAATTTGTTTAATGAACAATGAAGGCTGCAAAGAAGACAGTTGTAGGTGGGATCGGTGTATTAGCAGCGGACTACAGCAACACAACCAGGAGGACTTTGTTGGAGCGCTAGCCGCGCTAGCCGCGCTAGCCGCCGACCTCACCTTGACTTCCTACGTCTCCGGGCCGCCAAACGCATCGGGTGAAGTCCTTCGTCCTTCTGCCGATCGCTGGAACGCAGGTGAGCACGGGTGTTGATGAGTAGATGAGGGCTGGCTGGCGTAGGTGGAGAGCTAATGTTTTTAGCATAGCTCTGTGAGGTCTCGTTGCTAAGTTGCTAAGTTAGCTTCAATGGCGTCGTTAGCACAGCATTGTTAACCTTCGCCAGCCTGGAAAGCATTAACCGTGTATTTACATGTCCACGGTTTAATAGTATTGTTGATTTTCTATCTATCCTTCCAGTCAGAGGTTTATTTTTTTGTTTCTATATGCAGTTAAAGCACGATGCTATCACGTTAGCTCGTCCTAAAGCATTTCGCCGATGTATTGTCGTGGAGATAAAAGGCACTGAACGTCCATTTTGCGTTCTCGACTCTCATTTTCAAGAGGATATAGTATCCGAGGTGGTTTAACATACAAATCCGTGATCCACAATATAAAAAGGAGAGTGTGGAATCCAATGAGCCAGCTTGTACCTAAGTTACGGTCAGAGCGAAAAAAGATACGTCCATCACTGTCTCTCAAGTCCTTCACTGTAACGTTCCTCATCTACGAATCTTTCATCCTCGCTCAAATTAATGGGGTAATCATCACTTTCTCGGTCCGAATCTCTCTCGCTCCATTGTAAACAATGTGGAATTGTGAGGAATACTAGCTCCTGTGACGTCACGCTACTTCCGGTACAGGCAAGGCTTTTTTTTATCAGCGAGCAAAAGTTGCGAACTTTATCGTCGATTTTCTCTATTAAATCCTTTCAGCAAAAATATGGCAATATCGCGAAATGATCAAGTATGACACATAGAATGGATCTGCTATTCCCGTTTAAATAAAAAAAAATCATTTCAGTAGGCCTTTAATTTAGAGTTACTTGGACACTAGGGGAACATATTCTAAGTAATAAAGACTTACTTTAGAGTTATTTGGTCAGGGTTGGAGGGTTAGGGTTATAAGGCCATGCCGAATAAGGCATTAAAAAGTACTTAATGACTAGTTAAGAGCCAATATGTTACTAATTTGCATGTTAATAAGCAACTAATTAATGGTGAATATGTTCCCCATACTAAAGTGTTACCATGTTTTTGTACTATTGCATAAAATGAACCGTGCATGAACATCACCTTGTTCAAACAACAAAACCAACACAGTGCATAAACTCAACATATTATAACACCTGCAAATCAGTCAGCTGTTGCCGTATCCGTAATACACCGATAGGGAGAAGTTTGTATTTACACGATGAGTCGGGTGTGTTTTGACCTCCACCGAACCCCTGAGGCCGACTCACCGAAACCCTAGGGTTCGATCGAACCCAGGTTAAGAACCACTGACCTGGGGATAGGTTGTTTGGCAACACTAAATTGTGAAAGTGAGTGTAATTGTGAGTGTGAATGTTGTCTGTCTATCTGTGTTGGCCCTGCGATGAGGTGGCGACTTGTCCAGGGTGTACCCCGCCTTCCGCCCAAATGCAGCTGAGATAGGCCCCAGCGCGAAAATGGATGGATGGACGGAATTATGAATCGATTTTAAGTCATATAAATGAGAATCGCCATTCAGGTGAGAATTGTTTTCAGCACCCCTAGTATTAATGCTACACTGAAAGGAAAAAGGATTAAGTCCACGTCTTGCGGGAACTTTGATATATATTCAATGGCTAAAATGCCCCTATTTAATATTTGGTATTTGGACGTGGACAGACCTGGTACACTGTAAAAAAAATTCTGTAAAAAAACGGTCATCTACTGGCAGCTACGACTGCCAAACGAAAACCATAAAATTAAAGTAAAACATTGTAAACCAAATAATGATCAAAACATTATATTTACAGAAATTTTCATGAAACGTTTTGCGGAAAAATATCGTAATTTTACAGATTTTTACTAAATTATTTAGATCAACCACCTTTAATAAAGTGATGATGCAAACAGTTCTGCAGAAAAATACCTTTATTCTACAGAGTTTTTCCAAATTATTACGATCAAACACTTTTAATGAAGTGACAATGCTGGCAGTTTCACAGAAAAATACCATTATTTTACAGATTTTTTTCTGAATTGTTAAGATAAAGTGACGATGCAAACAGTTCTGCAGAAAAATACCTTTATTCTACAGATGGTTAGTATGGACATAGACTTTTATATAACAAGCTACATATTTAATGAAATATAATTACTGTAATTTTACATGAATTTGAAAGTAATTTAAGAAGACAGAAAATGCTACGTATAATTAATTTGGTATTTTTCTGTAAAAGAAATAGAAATATACATAGTTTGTCATTACTGGCATATTACTTAAAATAACAGGGGGATTGTTTATTTAAAGATAATGTCTTCAATTCTACAGTTTTATAAACTATTTTAAAAAAAAAAGAAAAATTACAGTAGAAATTTAGAGTAAATTAACCATAAAAATAGGATTTATTTTTTTTTACAGTGTAGCTCCTAGATGAAAGTGTCGGTTATAAGAGTCGGGAAGGAGCAAAGGTCAACTTTGACTCAATTAAGAAGACAAAGGGTGTTCGGGAGGATAAAAACTCACCTTAGCGGGATTTTGACGGCCAAGTATCTGTCGATAGCGATGGCGAGGAGACTGAAGATGGAGGACTGCGTGAGGACCAGGACGAAGCAGGCGAGGAAGAGGCAGCCGTAGAAGTCCAGGCAGATGCCGATGCTGATGGTGATGGCGAAGGGGATGGCGAGACAGCCCACCAAGATGTCCGCCACGGCCAGAGACACCAGGAAGTAGTTGGTGGCGTTCTTCAAGGTGGTGTTGATGGCCACCGCCCAGCACACCAGCACGTTGCCGGACACGGAGAGGAGCGCGATGGCCACTTCAATGGCGATGTAGAGCGTCTTCATGTCAGCGGGAGTGTACGTGGCGCTGGAAGCTCCTAAAAGTCACCGAAGAGGCGCCAAGTCTTTTGGTTCTGACCCAACTTTATTCCACAAGTGGGCGCGGGCAAAGCAGCCATCTGAGGGAGCCAACTCATCTCATTAACGCGTCGGAATGTTGCTTCCACGCACTTTCTCACCTCTGGCAAGGTGTGCATCGCCTGTGCGTGGACACGCACTGTGGACTTTCTGCCCAACTTTCCCCGCTGAGCGCACTTTTCAAGCAGAGGAGGGACGAGAGAAAAAGGGAGGACATCGAAGCCACGCCCACAACACGACTACCCTCTCACGCACACGCACACGCACGAGCTGTCACATACGAGAGGAAATCCCAAGCAAGCGTCACGGAGTCCGTGCGTATTTACGCGCAGATGCAGCCACGTCCATATGCTGGGCTCAGGCGCACACGCACAGGAAATGATGAAAGACGGCATTATTATTATTATTAGTCAGCTTAGCAATTATAGTTTGTCACTTTCTCTTGGGACTTGTTTGACTCCCTAATTTTCCACACACACTAATGATCTAAGTCAGAGAAATCATGAGTTGTTTTTTTGTTTTTTTAGCTCATCACTAAAAAAAGTAAGTACTTTCCCACACGTGACAAAAGTTAGCATATCTTTAAAATAGTTTGTGAATTAAACTACTGAAATCAACAATATTCTTGAGCTGTGGTTCTCTCATTTTTTTCACCAAGTGTGCCGGCAGGGCCAGCAAGGCTAACATAACCAGAGATCATGATCATAGTTAAAGGTAAAAGTCATTTTTAATTTACTTTCCCTAAATATCTAAAATGGGTTATACTTCTTCTTTCTTTTCTCCTCTGCCCCTCTCCCTTGTGGAGGGGGAGTTACACAGGTCCGGTGACCATGGATGAGGTGCTGGCTGTCCAGAGTCGGGACCCGGGGTGGACCGCTAGCCTGTGCATCGGTTGGGGACATCTCTGCGCTGCTGACCCGTCTCCGCTCGGGACGGTTTCCTGCTGGCCCCACTATGGACTGGATTCTATTATGTTGGATCCACTATGGACTGGACTTTCACAATATTATGTCAGACCCACTCGACATCCATTGCTTTCGGTTTCCCCTAGAGGGGGTGGGGGGGTTACCCACATATGCGATCCACTCCAAGGTTTCTCATAGTCATTTACATCGACGTCCCACTGGGGTGAGTTTTCCTTGCCCTTATGTGGGCTCTGTACCGAGGATGTCGTTGTGGCTTGTGCAGCCCTTTGAGACACTTGTGATTTAGGGCTATATAAATGAACATTGATTGATTGATGATTGAGCGCTTCTCTACATTAAAGGTACTCAAAGCGCTAAGACACTATTTCCACATTCACCCATTCACACACTGATGGTGGGAGCTGCCATGCAACCACGACCCATCAGGAGCAAGGGTGAAGTGTCTTGCTCAAGGACACAACAGACGTGACGAGGTTGGTAGAAGGTGGGGATTGAACCAGGAACCCTCAGGTTGCTGGCACGGCCACTCTCCCAACTGCGCCACGCCGCAATAAAAGTATTCATATTCTCGTCATGTCATGTCATGCTCCTTCCAGTGCTGTTGTTTTTAGGTTAGAGTTTGTATCCAATCAGAATTCAGCTATCTTACGTTGCCATGCTGTACCAAATCTGCCCGGGGCCTTCAGAATTAACAATGCAGGCGTTTGTTCGGCACATACAGTTGATAGATAATTGCGATAGCCAATCAGATCACGAGTTGTCAGTAAGGCCTGCGAGATGGCCTCACGTTAAACGTGACATTTACGCGTCCCGATACTCGTCGGGAACGTTAGCGGACGAATTTGAGAACACAGAGTTGATAGACAGTTGCCAATAGCCAATCAGATCACAAGTTGTTGACAGTAGCCCATCTAGGTAGCCTGATGTTAACGAGACTGTGATTGGATATTCACGTGTCATTCCAAAGTGAGTATCCATTCACAAGTTTCAATTTGGCAGGAAGTGTTGTGGCGTAGCCATACCGGGCTAGCAGAGAAATCACTGATACTCACTTTTTTAACCCACAAAGAAGGAGAAGAAAACGTAGAGGTGGCAGATTTATATTTGCAAGGCCATTTTCAAGAGGGATATTTAAAGAGAAACTACATCTACATCTTGTGAGACAATGTCGGCGATGAAATGGGGAAATGCCCGCCATTTCCACTCGAATCAACCGACTACGAGGGGTACCACTGGCTTATACGGCGTCAAATGGGTGCCACAAATTGTGAGTTCAAATATTTTCTTTATTTTTTCACGTTTAATATGTTTTTTGCAATTTAAATTTTGACAGTACCACATAAGACATGTTTTAATTGCTGATGCAGGTTTATTGATTTTTAAATGAGCCAGAAAATTAACCGTTTCGTACACTGTTGAGGTGTTTCAATGCCCAGTAGTGCGTAAATGTGTTTCTGCATAGAATTTCTCCAGCAATGGTCATGTGGTGACATAAATAATGGTATTTTGAGAGGTAATTATTGAAGTCGGACATCATTGAGGGCGTAGGGGGGAAACGCACGGCCCGCCACTGCACCAAGAACTACCTCAGAAAACACTTGGCTCTTCAGGTACCATCACAATGACCAATTTTAAGTACAGTACCGTAGTAGGCCTAAGTAGTCATTAGAAAACAAGGCAAAGGTTTTATTTAACAAGTATATTTAATAGGGGTGTAAGTTCTCTTTTTTTTTTTTTTAAACGATTCGATTCGATTTTATATTTGTGGTTGCTGAAACGATTCAGGGACAATATTACTTTCTACTAAACCGATTCAATGAGTCGAAATGGATCCCGTAACTGTTCAGCAAAAAACAAAAATCAAGAAGTGTGACTGTGAAATAAATAGTGGCTACTGGACACTGCAGGTGAAGTTTCCTATATTCCTGTTCAAATTATGGATACAAACAAGCAAGTAAACAACAATTAATGGCCAATGCATTCACATCTTATTTGAATAAAGTGCAACTAACACTTTAGGTTGAATTAACAAGAGGAAACATTTTCTGCTCACATTTTCAATATTCAAGCAATTTTCTATAAAAGTACAGCACAGTAGATTTACCTGCTAAACAAAGTTCCCCGTCCCAGCCATACAGTGTCTGTTCTCCACTCTGGCGTCGCCGATGACGGACAGCGTCCTAGGTGTGCGGAGATGGACACTCATCCCTGCTGAAGTTAATGGTCCCTTGCTTCCTAATTTCCATAGCCTTCTTGAGCCATCTCTTCTATTTAATTGTTTCTCATCAAATTACTTCTTGAGTTGTGGGAGTCGGTGCTATGTGGTAACATGCATCACTGTCACTTCCATTCTGTTGGCTGAGTCTTCTGTGGTTTAAAGTTGTGTTGCGGCTTTGTCATTGTGTTGTGTCGTTTATTGTGGCTTCTTCAATCATGTTTTAGTTGAAAGTTATGATATTGAAATGGCCGGCAGTGGAGAAGGATAGACTGTTAGAGATACACTCTCAGATGCTTTCTTAACAGGCTCTAACAAACTCAGGAAGTCAAAACACACACATATATAAGAGCTTCTGTTCGCCACAATTCACATTTAAACACTGAACATACAGACATCCAAACTCTCGCGGGACACTGCCACTCGTTTGTTTTGGCGCCACCTAGTGGACATATTAATTAATTAAATGATGCAGTAAAATGCGGACACGTTTGTTACCGGACATTTTCTAATACGCCTCTGCCTTGAAGACTATGTAGCTATAATGAATATGTAACTATAATTATTTACTTCTATAAGGACCCCGACTTAAACAAGTTGAAAAACTTTTTCGGGTGTTACCATTTAGTGGTCAATTGTACGGAATATGTACTGTACTGTACAATCTACTAATAAAAGTTTCAATAAATCAATCAAAAAGTTTATATTTAGACTGTAATATTGTTCAAATAAGTGCTTCTCAATTAATTTCTATTAACCCCCCCACACACACACACTCTGCTGCGACCATAAACAGATGTCAAAAAAATTGTTACAAGTACACCTCTGAATAAGAAGGGAAAAAATATAGATAAAACTTACAACAAAGAATAACTTTGATTGCATTTAGTCTGGAACAGAAAAGATTTACAGTGCATTAATTTGCCTGACAAATTTAAACTATCAACATTTTTTGACCAACTTGAAGCATTTGATACTGAAAAATACAATTGAATAAATGTAATAAATATTACAACATTTAATTCAAATGGAACAGCATCATTAACTAAGGAGCACAACCTATAAAACACTTTAAACTACAAAATAAAAATAAAACAATTTATGCTGATTTTTTTTTTTTACTCAAAATGAGAAAATCAGGATTATGGCTACAATGAGCACATTTTGTAGTGCACAGCTTTTTGAAGCGGAGTTTGACGCATGATACTGCATGATGATGATAAAGTATGTTCCCCGAGGTCACACGTGCACTCCACCCCTCTTTTTTTCCACGAAAAAAGAAAAGAAAAATGTGAGCTTTGCTGTTTTTATCTGTATACACTGTATCATCAGCTTTTTGCAGATGATGTGGTCCTGATGGCTTCATCTGGCCAGGATCTTCAGCTCTCGCTGGATCGGTTCGCAGCTGAGTGTGAAGCGACTGGGATGAGAATCAGCACCTCCAAGTCCGAATTCATGGTTCTCGCCCGGAAAAGGGTGGAGTGCCATCTCCGGGTTGCGGAGGAGACCCTGCCCCAAGTGGAGGAGTTCAAGTACCTCGGAGTCTTGTTCACGAGTGAGGGAAGAGTGGATCGTGAGATCGACAGGCGGATCGGTGCGGCGTCTTCAGTAATGCGGACGCTGTATCGATCCGTTGTGGTGAAGAAGGATCTGAGCCGGAAGGCAAAGCTCTCAATTTACCGGTCGATCTACGTTCCCATCCTCACCTATGGTCATGAGCTTTGGGTTATGACCGAAAGGACAAGATCGCGGGTACAAGCGGCCGAAATGAGTTTCCTCCGCCGGGTGGCGGGGCTCTCCCTTAGAGATAGGGTGAGAAGCTCTGCCATCCAGGGGGAGCTCAAAGTAAAGCCGCTGCTCCTCCACATCGAGAGGAGCCAGATGAGGTGGTTCGGGCATCTGGTCAGGATGCCACCCGAACGCCTCCCTAGGGAGGTGTTTAGGGCACGTCCGACCGGTAGGAGGCCACGGGGAAGACCCAGGACACGTTGGGAAGACTATGTCTCCCGGCTGGCCTGGGAACGTCTCGGGATCCCCCGGGAGGAGCTGGACAAAGTGGCTGGGGAGAGGGAAGTCTGGGCTTCCCTGCTTAAGCTGCTGCCCCCGCGACCCGACCTCGGATAAGCGGAAGAAGATGAATGGATGGATGGCACTGTATCATATGTCAGTGGTTCTCAAATGGGGGTACGCGTACCCCTGGGGGTACTTGAAGGTATGCCAAGGGGTACGTGAGATTTTTAAATATTTTAAAAATAGCAACAATTCAAAAATTATTTATAAATATATTTATTGAATAATACTTCAACAAAATATGAATGTAAGTTTATAAACTGAACATCAAATCAAGTAGGCTATTCCATTCATTACCGTAAACCCAGGGTTTCCCCCATGCCATGATGGGTTGACCCTCACTAAAATGTCTGTCAAAAAGAACTGTGAAAAGAAATGCAACAATGCAATATTCAGTGTTGACAGCTAGATTTTTTGTGGACATGTTCCATAAATATTGATGTTAAAGATTTCTTTTTTTGTGAAGAAATGTTTAGAATTAAGTTCATGAATCCAGATGGATCTCTATTACAATCCCCAAAGAGGGCACTTTAAGTCGATGGTTACTTCTATGTGTAGAAATCTTTATTTATAATTGAATCACTTGTTTATTTTTTAACAAGTTTTTAGTTATTTTTATATCCTTTTTTCCAAATAGTTCAAGAAAGACCACAACAAATGAGCAATATTTTGCACTGTTATACAATTTAATAAATCAGAAACTGATGGCATAGTGCTGTATTTTACTTCTTTATGTCTTTTTTTCAACCAAAAATGCTTTGCTCTGATTAGGGGGTACTTGAATTAAAAAAATGTTCACAGGGGGTATATCACTGAAAAAAGGTTGAGAACCACTGTCATATGGAAATGTCTATGGTCAATTAAAACATATATTAATACAACATGATGCAATAACACATAATAGGTCATCTCTTAGTTTAGAAAATGCTACCATGAATGATAAGAAAGGGAAAGAATGACATTACTTTATTAATCCAACAGCTCAAATTTGACATCATTAAATAACAAAATGCACAAATGTTCACAATCAAATCCTTTAGGAAGTGTAAATAAATAAATAAATAGTTTTGTTTCCTTTTCAAAAACAAAAAGTATGTATGGCATTTCCTCAGTTTAATCTACACTACACAGATATATCTATAAATATTTAGCCTCAATTGTATTTATTTACCTTTTGAAGAACTGTATGACTACAACTTTGTAGGAAGAGTTTGAGGGCAGCCCCATGTGACTAAAGCAAGGTTCAATAAGGCACGTTTACATAAGTTTTGGTGCGAAAGAATTTGCAGCCAACCTCAAGCCCTTCAAATACTTTTTTCAAACTACCCAAAAAGAGTGGAAGCTGCAAAGAGAAGAGCAGCTGTGTTTAAATACTTCCCTTTCTGTAATGCAGATATACAGTGTATCCGAAAAGTATTGATAGCACTTTCTTTTTCCACATTTTGTTATGTTACAGCCTTATTCCAAAACGGAATAATCAATTTTGTCCTCAAAATTCTACTCACGGTACCCCATATTGACTATGTGACAACGTTTTTGTTTTAAAACTTTGCAAATTTATTTAAACTAAAAAAATCACATCCTTTGTTGATGCACCTTTGGCTGCAATTACAGCATCAAGTCTTTTTTAATACGATGCCACAAGCTTGGCACACCTATCTTTGGGAAGTTTGGCCCATTCCTCTTTGCAGCACCTCTCAAGCTCCATCAGGTTGGATGGGAAGCGTTGGGTTTTATCCAGGATGTCTCTGTGCATTGCTGCATTCATCTTAGTCTAGTCAGGGAGCTGACCAAGAACCTGAGGGTCACTCTGTCAGAGCTACAGCATTCATCTGTGGAGAGAGGAGAACCTTCCAGAAGGACAACCATCTCTGCAGCAATTCACCAATCAGGCCTGTATTATAGAGTGGACAGACGGAAGCCATTTCTTAGTAAAAAGTTTCCCAAATTGCACTTGAAAGACTTTCAGACAACTTTCAGAAACAAAATGCTCTGGTCTGACGAGACAAAGATTGAACTCTTTGGCGTGAATGCCAGGCATCATGTTTGGAGGAAACCAGGCACTGCTCATTACCAGGCCAATACCATCCCTAAAATGAAGCATGGTGTTGGCAGCATCATGCTGTGGGGATGTTTTTCAGCAGCAGGAACTGGGAAACTAGTCAGGATAGAGGGAAGGATGAATGCAGCAATGTACAGAGACATCCTGGATAAAACCCAACGCTCCTATGTGAGTATTTTATTTTATTTTAATACATTTGCAAAAAAAATTAAACATTTTCACATTGTCATATTAGTGTATTGTGTGTAGAATTTTGAGGACAAAAATAAATGTATTCTTCTTTGGAATAAGGCTGTAACATAACAAAATGTGGAAAAAGTGAAGCGCTGTGAATACTTTCCGAATGCACAGTACTATAAAGCAGCTGCAGTATTACTGCTGCCCGGTCTTAATGCAAAAAAAAAAAAACTTCACAGGAGTGATATGATGAATGTGTAGTCCAGTATTACAACAATACAGAGTGCAAGGTCTTCTGTTAAAAAAAAAAAATTCACAAACTTTTCAGCAATTGTTTCAGCATTAAATCCGCTTCAAGTCCCACATGGCAGGACATGATCAACAGAAGTCCCTGCATAATTGTGCATAATTCAGATGTCTTAATTCAATGAATGGGATTGCTCCTCTTGCAAGTAATTAATAGCAATATAAATAAACAGTATGTCTACAAATCTGACTGGGAATGATCCACAGTCAGAGAAATTGCAATAAAAGTGTAAGGGAGAGGAACAAGAGGAGCACAAATGGCCGAGTGCAAGTACGCGCTTAAAGCCACTTCCATCATTGAAGAGTGTTGATCATGTATTGATTATGTATTGATCATGTATCGATCAAATAGCTAAGACGGGTTTTGGCACAATGACAACAAACTGCACAGACAAGTTTGCATGAAGAGAAAGTTAAAATGAAGAAATTGTGGATAAAACCAAAAAAATCACAGACAGTGTGGCAGTTTTTTGGATAAGGTCTGTAAAAATAGATGTCACTGTCCCACCATTGTGAGTGTGTGTGTGTGTGTGTGTGTGTGTGTGTGTGTGTGTGTGTGTATGTGTGTGTGTGTGTGTGTGTGTGTGTGTGTGTGTGTGTGTGTGTGTGTGTGTGTGTAGACCATTTGATTAGAAATTAGCTGCTCAACAACGTCCCAGTGAGTTAAAAGCCAGCACCCAGCAGGTGGATTCTTTGAATGTAGTGCAGACGTGTCAAAGTCTTCTACCCACCACCACCAAACAGGAGTCAGGTCTCAAAGTAGGTGTAGATCTGTGAAACATACTGCATGACGCTCTGCCAGTCGGGCCTGTCGGTCTTCATCAGCTCCTCAACGTTCTGCTTGGAACAAAAACATGGACAACATCAGGCCGACACATTTTTTTATAGTGTTGTGATGAAAAGAATAGCGTTAACTAAACAATGGAAATAGAAGAATTGCACAGATGAATGCTGAGTCCTGACAAAAACAAAAAATCTCTGCTTGCCTCACAAGATCTTATTTGGCAAAGAGAAAGAATGAGATGATAACCATAGAACTAATGGTGGTGATGTGTGTAAGTGTCTCGGGTAAGGGATGGGCACCGAAACCCAGTTCCATAATGTAAGCCGTAGAAACCAGACATAAGAAAGAAGAAGCTATCGGTGCTAAGTGAATGCAGACTCCAACAAGTGCATGGCGGTGATATCGAACAAGCAACGTCATGTTTGTAACATAGCGTCCTGTCACAAGTTAAGGTTAGTAATACGTCCAACGCTCTTTTTGAACTTATTACTAACCTTAACACCGCTAGCACCACAGTGCTAGGCTAGCCATTAGCCACAACAACACAGCACTTCTTCATTATGCACCAGTGACGGTTACAGTGAGCCAGGTTGCTTTCAGGAACCCCCGGAATTATGAGGATCAATATTACAATGAGCTTTTAGCACTTTCTCTATGTTCGGTATTGTTGCAATGAATATGACAATTTGTTGACGATTTTATTACTTACCTATTTTTAGAAACGTAGGCACACCGGATTATAAGGCGCACTGCCGATGAGAAGCTCTATTCAGGTCTATTTTCATACAAAAGGCGCACTGGATTATAAGGCGCATTAGGGGGGTCATATTATGACTTTTTTTTCGACATTTAAAACACTTCCTTGTGGTCTACATAACATGTAATGGGGGTTATTTGGTCAAAATGTTGCATAGATTATGTTTTACAGACCCTTGTAAGCTGTTTCTGACCGTCTCTTCAGGATACGCCATTTTTTGAGCTGTCTCAACTTTGACAGCGTCTTCTCCCTGTCATTTTTATTGTAACGGTAGTTTCTAGCGCTTCCAGATATAAGTTAGAACTGGGGCGGCGTGGCTCGGCTGATAGAGCGGCCGTGTCAGCATCTTGAGGGTTCCAGATTCGATCCCCGCTTCCACCATCTTAGTCACTGTTGTTGTGTCCTTGGAGAAATTACTTTACCCACCTGCTCCCAGTGCCACCCACACTGGTTTAAATGTAACTTTCACTATACAGGTATATGTAAAGCACTAGCTTTACAAAGCCACACAAGCGGTGTAGCTTTGTAGCTTACCAAAGTTGTATTGTAACATTTTGACAGATTTTTGAGCGCTGTGTGTAATGTTTTATATTCTCAAAGAAACATCAAAGTTTTGGTGTTCTTGTTTACGGGTACTTGTAAGCATCATTTATTGAACAGGCTTCAGTCAACTTGCAGTCCACACGCATATCTTATGTATGACTGCCATCTACTGGTCACACTTACCATTATCCCATGTAGCAAATAAAATTGCTTCGAGGTCAGTAAGCACAACCAGAATTAATACTTACATTAGTCGAACCAGGTTATAAGGCGCAAGCATTTCAAGTACGCCATAAAGTCCGAAAAATACAGTAGTTACTGTTTATTTTGTGTAATTCAAGTATTTCAATTATTAGTCTGTTCAATTTGAAGGCCACAAAATTACATAAGAACAAAAAGTTTTTTGAGGTTTTTTTGTACATTTTTGACAAAATTGTGCATTTAAAAAAAAACAACTGTTTAAGTACTGGCAGGCTTTGTTCAAGCACCGGCACCATTTTTCAAGTAATGATTTAGTACAAGTGTTGGTTAAAATGTAAACAATACCCATTCGTAGTAATGGCTCATACAATATGGCTGAGATGATAATAAACAAACAATAATGAAAGAATGTCAAGCAAAGTGTGTTTTTACGCAATTCAAAGTTGTAAGTCTACTTTTTAACACAGTTAAGAATTTTAATGCTCGTTTCAAAATGTGTTAACTACTATGAAGATGTTGTGATGGCTATAGTTTAACCCGAGACAATATAATTTCCATTCTACAATTGGTGTCCCGGAACAGATTAAAAGTGTTACATTACAAGAGATAATAATAATAATATGAACCAAAACTTGTAGCTACAAGCGTCCACTACACAAAAAATGTGAACTTTGTTCAGAGTGGAACATTCCTTCACATTAAACAAGTTCTTGTGGAAGTTCTTCTGCCTCCATAGAATAATGTTTGACTATTGGATGTATCTGAATATTTTGCAGTGGTGGTGTGCTGTGTCTCAGGACAGGACGCTGTCATTCTGTGGTAATAAGGTACAACGTACAAAATATGAAAAAGGGCACTCAGGACTAAACTGTAAAAGACTTCAAAGTTGTTGTGGAAGATACGAGTAACGAATGAAATCCAGTTGGAGTGAGACATGCTAATTAAGTATAATCAAAGAGCTTTTATTTAGTCCTTTTATGATAAACTGTGACGTCACTGATGTACTTGATAGTAAAAAAGATACCAGAACACTCCTGAAGCAATCCTACAAACAAAGAAGTTGCTATGCTAGACGACAGAAGACCGTCAGGAGGCTCGTAAAGCTGAGTTGTTTTCAGTGAAAATTGTCAAATGAATCGATCCCTCTATGTGGTCACTTAGTGGTCAGCTTGTGGGTGCACATGTGACTTTTCTACTCACCAAGGAGGTTTTGATGCCAACGCTCTCAGCAGCCTGAAAAGCCAGAGTCAGATTCCGAATCTGAAAGAAAAATCAACCATCACTGAAAGATGACATTCTCTGCAGTGAGTTTGTAAACTATCATTATAACTTAATGCTAGTTTAAGTGGGAATCTAAACAATATACTGTGTTATCATAGAGCAGAAGATCTATTTTGATACATTTTGTACATTAATCAGTCCATCCAGGAACTTGCGATTGCGCCAATTTACAGAAATTAAACTAATCTCCATGAATTATGTGCGGCCTCGCAACTTTGCCTACACGTTTTGGCCGTCATTTTTGCCTACCAAACTTGTCTTTGAGCGGCGCTCACACGTGCACATCAACTATCTCATCAAAACGTATGTTTCTTGTGTAGATGAAGCAGAAAGAGCAACGTGTAACAAAAACTTTAATTAACACAATTCTCGTCAAGACATATTTCCAGTTTCTGTCTACAGCGCTAAGCCTTCTGGGTAATGTAGTAATTGCAAACAATAAGAATAACCCCAGAGTCAGGGTTTTTTCTGCAATAAAACCCACCACATGTCTCTTATATTCCATTCCAAACAATTTTTTTTAGAATATTTTTTGGTTCTTTGAGAGAGGAGATTTTAAACATCTTAAATTGGTCACTTCAAACAGAGGGTCTTTCCTGCTGCTTTTAAAAAAGCGGTGGTGCGGTGGTGAGGAAAAGCAATTTAGATGCTGACAATTTAAATAATTACAGACCTGTATCAAACTTACCATTTTTAAGTAACATTTTAGAAAAACTTGTTTTCAAACAATTATATGATTTTTTTAAATAATCACAATATTTTAGAGAAGTTTCCGTCTGGTTTTAGGGTGAACCACAGTACAGAGACGGCCCTTTTAAAGATCGTGAACGATCTACAGGTTGAGTGCTGACTCTCAAAAACTGTCAGTTTTGGTTCTACTGGATCTTAGTGCTGCCTTTGATACAGTAGATCACCTCATTATTTTAAATAGACTGAAACACCTGGTGGGCCTCTCTGGTACTGTTCACAAATGGTTCACTTCCTATCTCTCAGACAAAAAATTATTGGTAAGTATGGATACATGCTCCTCAAAAACCCATGAACTCACATGTGGTGTGCCTCAAGGATCCATTTTAGGTCATATTCTTTTTAATATTTACATGAATCCACTTGGCAGTATCATCAGGAGACATGGAATTCATTTCCACAGTTATGCTGACGACACACAGTTGTATATTTCCATGTCTCCTGATGACACAAGACCAATTGATACTCTTTAATTGCATTGCAGATATTAAGTCCTGGATGGCAGATACATTTTTACAGCTTAACCAGGACAAGACTGAAGTCTTGGTCATCGGCCCTGAGACCCTGAGAGAGAAACACATATCAAAACTACAATCATTGTCTCCAACTCCATTACTACAAGTGACAAATCTGGGCGTCGTGTTCGACTCTGACCTTAGTTTTATACCACATGTAAAAAATATGACAAAAATAGGTTTTTATCATCTTAAGAATATAGCCAGAGTTCATTCAATTCTCTCTCAGGGCAACACGGAGACGCTAATGCATGCTTTTATTACAAGACGCATAGATTATTGTAACGCCCTGCTTTCTGGTCTTCCTAAAAAGGTTATTGCACCATTACAATTACTCCAAAATTCAGCGCACATGTCCTGACGAAGACCAGAAGGCGGGCTCACATTACACCAGTTTTAAAATCGCTGCAATGGCTCCCCACGTGTTTCAGGATCAATTTCAAGGTTCTTCTTATGGTTTATAAATGTTTTTATGGTATTGGGCCTTCTTATCTTTCAGATCTGCTTTAACCCTATGAACCTTCACGGGTCTTGAGATCCTCCGACACTCATCTCCTAGTTATTCCCAAAGTCAGGACAAAGTCACGGGATGGCATCTTTCCACCATTACGGCCCCCGTCTATGGAACAGCTTGGCGGAAGACCTCAGGGCTGCGGAGAATGTTCATGTTTTTAAGAGTAGACTAGACTTAGACTTTTTGTTTTGTTTTTAAGAGTAGGCTTAAGATCCACCTTTTTGATTTGGCTTTTACCTGATATTATTTTATTGAAGTCCTTTGTATTTTACTTTTTATCCCATTAGTTATGAAATATTTTATTTAGTTACATTTATTTATTTATTTATTTATTTACTGTTTTCTCATATATATAATATATATATATATATATATATATATATATATATATATATATATATATATATATATATATATATATATATATATATATATATATATATATATATATATATATATATATATTTTTTTTTTTAAATAAGTCTTACTTGTACTTTATTCTTTATCTCTACTCATGGTTCTTACTATTTTACAAGTTTTATTATTTTTTATTTTCCAACATTCCTCAGATGAGCCATCTGCCTCAGGGCTTATCGGCTGTGCTTGTGGGGAAGCTTTTGTATCAGGGTCCTGGCGGCCATGGTCTGATGACCTCCTGGTGCAGATGGCTCCTGTGATAGTGTTTACTCACATGTCTCCTCTGTACTCAGCCATGCAATCATCGGTCCATATAGTTGCATATGTGTGTATGTTGTGTGTGTGTGTGTTTGGTATCTGTGTCCGTGCGTACGTATGTGATAATGGGGGATATGGGTTACCGGGGTATTGTTTTGAACTTTGTAAAACACTTTGCGTTGCATTTTTTATGTATGTAAAGCGCTTTATAAATAAAGCTTGATTTGAATTGATTTTGATTAGTATATAAACATTTACTTCTTAGTGTACATGTATTTACATTTGTATTTAAATTGTATTTATCCAGTGTAAAGAATTTAAAATACATTGTCATTTCCAATGCTAACCTATCAAAGAACATTTACGTAACCGAGATGTTGGAGTATAATGATAATATCTCAAAGTCGCTTATCTACCAACAAAAATAAAGTTATAGATCATTCTCAAAAATTCACAAATGATCTTAATGTTAGGGGGTAAATGTGTTGGAACATAAATGAAGGTTTAAGATGAACAAAGACTTTTCAAGCATAAAATATAAACGGAGAATGTCTGCAACTTGAGAATGACAGAGCAGACAGCAAACAATAAGAAAGCCTTTGGTGGTGTTTCTGTTTATAATTGTCCTTTATTATTACTTATAAATAATTACAACATTGTAGTTTGACAATGCTCTAAGTATTAGCTTTCACTGCCATCTAGTGTCTACTTTTAAGTCTGTGCAGTATAAAACAAGTAAAACATCAATACAGTATTTGTTTTTCAATTTGTGTTACACTACTGTGCTTTTTAGATTACAAGGAATTTTAAAACAAATTCATAAAATTACAGGCTGATTCAATGTTAGTAAAAAAGCCTTAAAACATTGCAACTAATTGAAAAACTGCTGTGAATTCAGGCATTTTAAGCAATCACAAAAAAGCATTCAATATCCTAGAGGGACTGATTAAAGATGCTTAAACAATCCTATGTGGGTACATTTTTGGTAAGCTATCTGAACAAAACAACAACTTAGCTTTGTGGTACAGGTGATGAAGCAAATACTTCATAATATCTAATTAATTATTGTGTTTCAATTTTACAATATGCTAAAGGCTGGTAAAAATTAGCTACAGGTCAAAATGTCCACAGAACAGGTGTTTATTTTGTAAAAGCAACACTTTACACGTTCTAATTAGTGAATGACGAATACGAAAAGAATACTGTTAAAAAATAAGATAATTTGTTGAAAAGTAAAGTACTGCTGCAAACATTTCACCAAATAAAAAGGTAACCTGTGGTGAACGCGCAACAACTAAAACTATGCCGTCGTATCCGGGTCCTCCCTTTAAACTGCTGGAACTCATCACGATTACAGCATATTTTAGATGACGTTTCGTTACACTCTCAAAGCTTTTTTTTCCATCAGTTCAGATGTAGTCCGGCCGTAAAAGAGCATGTTTCCCTTTTTCTGCCTAAAAGGCGAGTCCATCAATTTGGTCAAAACATCTATGATAAAGGGCGAGCGAGGCAGTAATGGGATTAGAGGAAGGACAGATTATACTGAGAAGAGCTGCTTGGGCCTAAGGGTAAAGTCACTCAGCAAGAGTTATTAAAGCCAACCCCCCGTCTTTTGAATCATTCACTGGCATGGGCAGCGCCATGTCTCTGTCATCAGTTAAATGTTAAACGCACACAGCTCATTTATCACATAGGATGAGTCAATGCAGGTATCAGGTGTTTGTTTATGTTTTTCACGCATGAAGGAGCCTTGTACAGGACTGATGCACGTTACATACCAATTCACGTTTTGGGGCTATCAACACCAAGCTATAGCTGCCAGCATATGATAAGTCAGTTATATGAAAAAGCAGCTAAACTCATTAAAGTATGTGGTGCAACTATACCAATATGAGCACTGACGTCTAAAAGACATCCTCAGGGTTTGGTTTACTGCCCTGCTTCCATGAAAGTATTTTCTTGTCAAAACATAACCTTTGTGAATGAAACTATGTGCCTTTCAAACTATGCATGAACACATATTTGCTCACTTGCTGCATGTTGTAGGAACTCATGATTACGTATGACTGGACAAGAGGATGAATGTGGGGGTGTGGTTCTGTACATTATGTAATGTGTATAGGGGAGGGATAAGTAGGCATGTTTTACCGAGGCCACAAACACAGGGCCCTGGGCTTTTGTAGTTTGAAGATTTCTTTTCTGCTATTTAAATGATCGAAAATATATCATAAATGTTAGTATAAAATTGATATTCATTGTTCCACCTTGTTAACGGCAAACCTAACTTCAAACACTTTTCTCCACACAAACATCATCAAAGGTCACCTTTAAGTATTCACACACAACACCAGCATTTTGGAACAAGGATGAAGAAGAAGAAAAGTAAAAATAGAATAAGTCTGTGTGGCAGCATGGGCAAAAGTTGTGTACAAGTTACAATTTTGCATCTCATTGCCCACAACTGTAGTGCATTCAAGGACCATTAATTAAAGATAGAAACAAATGTGTTACTAGTTTATAAAGACAGGGAGAGGAAAATCATAATAATATAATATTATGATTTGTATTACTCACTGATGATAATCATGTGTGTATCAACTAATCTCTACTTCACACTTTAAAGTAAAGGAACAAACAGTTTTGTAAACATATTTAAGTGAATAATAATAATATTGTTTTAATTCATATTCTGATCACTTTTTTTAAACTAAACAAAATAATCTATGTTTTAAATATGTTAATTCCACCTTTAAAGGGGAACTGGATTTATTTTGGGGAATTTTGCTTATCATTACCTCCATTTAGGTTTTATATACACGCTGTAAGTACACCATTTTTTTCGAACTATAAGGTGCACTTAAAATCCTTTCATATTCTCAAAACTCGACAGTGCGCCTTATAACCCGGTGCGCCTAATGTATGGCATAATTTTGGTTGTGCTTACCGACCTCAAAGCTATTTTATTCGGTACATGGTGAAATGATAAGTGTGACCGGTAGATGGCAGTCACACATAAGAGATACGTGTGGCCTGCAATATGATGGCAGTCACACATAAGAGATATGTGTAGACTGCAATATTACTCAAGTAAACAACACCAAAATTTTATATGTTCCATTGAAAATATAGAACATTACACATGGCACTCAAAAATCTATCAAAATGTTTTAGTACGACTTTGATAAGATATGAAGCCGCACCGCTTGATAGATTGTACTGTGCTTCAACATACGATTATTAAATATGGTGTGTGTATAACGTAAGACATTATCTGGCGTTTTGTTTCGCAATATTATGCAAAAAGCAACTTTTCTTACCTTCTGGTACTTGCTGATCTGTATTTGGGATCTGCATAAGTCCTGAAAATATGCGCGCGTCCGCCTTTGTAATCAGTACCGACACCATAGTCGATAAGCTTCTTCTTTTTCTCTATCTTCTTGTTATGGGGAATTCACCCTCCGCTATTGCCATTTGTAATATAAAGTAGTGTAAAGTTCTTACTTATAGCTGTCAGTAAATTCGCCATGAAAGCGCTAAAACATACTGGTATAATGACTTTACATTATTCACCCAAGAAACTTTAGTTATTAGAGAGTTCCGGTCGGACGGTTTTTCACGGGACACATTTCCGACGTTGTTATTGTACTAGTGATCCACGGATGAGGAGATGCTGCTCCGTGTTTGATTTAAGTAAAGTCTGAATGTCATTAAAACAGTTAGTTCCGTCTTTTAACACTTCTTTGACTCCCGTTCTTGCACACTACACCGCTACAACAAAGATGACGGAGAAAAGACGCTGCCGAATTGAGCCACATAAATAAGACCGCACACAAAACGGCGCATCCTGAAGCGACTGTCAGAAAGCGACTCGAAGATGGTCTGTAAAACATAATCTATGCAACATTTTGACCAAAGAACCATGTTATGTAGACCACAAATAAGTGTTTTAAATTTAGAAAAAAATCAAATAAATATGACCCCTTTAATGCGCCATTTGTATGAAAATAAACCTGGCTCGGTCCGCTCATCGGCAGTGCGCCTTATAATCGAGTGCGCCCTATGGTCCGGAAAATACTGTTTATGTAATGTAGTAACAGGCACATTCATAATAACATGTAATATTAATGTACTTTGATCATTTTAAGCACACTGCGGCGCATCAATTTTACAGACGCATCACAACGTTCGCTTTTTACTTTAACAACATCACTGATGACCACTCACTGCAGACTTCGTGAGAGCCAACAAACATAATAAAACATCACTTGCTGTACAATGTCTGCTGTCATTAGGATGCCGACTGTTAGGATGTTCATATGTTTCCGTTTAGATGAAGAACAACTCATAATCCTCACAAAGAAAAAAGGGGGGTGGAACAAAGAATCTTTTCGGGTCTTTTTGCCATTTCCGGGTCTACGTTGGATGCCAAAGTTGACCAACTTGTCGGATTATGTCCTCATCCTACTACTGTCAAGGTGAAAGGCATTATTTATAATCTAGAATTAACCTTTAAAAGAAAGCAGCTCACCAGTTCATGTGGTCAATACAGCAGCATTAGAAAGTTACCTCTCTCTGATCAAGGTGCTGCTAAATATAGGTCCTTAATGTAACGCTTATAATAACAATATCGCTAATAGTTGGGTAATATTCAGGTCACAAAATGTAAATGGAGTATTGATGGCGCTTTTTGGATAGTTATTTATTGGGTTTGACGGTCGACAGACGCAATAGAGGCAATGATGTCTTGGCTCCATTGTAAGCAGACTTTTATTTAAGAGTTAAAATGCATAAAAAAAACCATTGTGTTCTTGTCTCTCATAAGGATTGTAAATTGCAGGCAAAATTCCAAAACAAGTACAGCTCCCCTTTAAAAAGGCCCATCCATCCATTAATTTTCTACTGCTTGTTCCTTTCGGGGTCACGGGGGGTGCTGGATCCTATCTCAGCTGCATTTGGGCGGTAGGTGGGGTACACCCTGGACAAGTCGCCTCCTCATCACAGGGCCAACACAGATAGACAGACAACATTCACACTCACATTCACATACTAGGGCCAATTTAGTGTTGCCAATCAACCTATCCCCAGGTGCATGTCTTTGGAGGTGGGAGGAAGCCGGAGTACCCGGAGGGAACCCACGCAGTCACGGGGAGAACATGCAAACTCCACACAGAAAGAAACGGAGCCCGGGATCGAACTCAGGACCTTCGTTTTGTGAGGCACATCCACTAATCCCTGTACCACCGTGCTGCCCCCTTTAGAATAGAATAGAAAGTACTTTATTGATCCCTGGGGGAAATTCAGCACCACAGTTCGCTCACAATACAAGGAAAGTCAAAAACCTAATAAAGCTGGTTTTAACCAAATCCATGCAATCATTATTTTTCTAGTGCATGTAAACATACTAAGTGTGTGTATGGGGCGTCAACGTTTGTTGCAGGGTGGGAAGACTTGTGTATGGGGGCCTAGTTCTGGAGCTACGCCCCTGAATGTGTACATGTGTGCGTTATCTATTCTCAAACTCATGGATGCTATGCAGGCCAGTTGCAGTTGTGTGTGCATGTGTTAGTGTGTCCTTTTTGTACCTTATCTTGAGTGATGAGTTCCTGGTAAGGGATGTGGGCGGGCAAATAAGTGTGCAGGAGGGCGCAAAAAGCCAAGCCATCACTCCAACTGCTGCTGAAGTTGGTCAAGTCAATATGCTGTTGACAAAAAAACAACTTAGAAGTTACAAACAAGCCAAAAACAATATTTAATAATAATAGTGTCATTGCCACATGACTTTGGCTATAAAAGCAGCAGGTATGAATGCAAGAGGTCTTTTAGTTCTTAACCTCTTAAACGTTGGCAGGTTTGCTGGAAAAAAATACACAACCAAAATAAGTAACAGTTTTCTTTGCATCGAGAAAGTGTAATAAGAGTGAATGAAGCTGCTTTGTTCCTTAAGTTTTAGCGTAGAGCAGGAGTGTCAAACTTGTTTTCATCGTGAGCCACTTTGCAGTTATGGCTTCCCTCAAAGGGCCGTTTGCAACAGTAAATAATATATTAATATAATTGATTGATTGATTGATTGAAACTTTTATTAGTAGATTGCACAGCACAGTACATATTCCGTACAATTGACCACTAAATGGTAACACCCGAATAAGTTTTTCAACTTGTTTAAGTCTGGGTCCACGTAAATCAATTCATGGTAAATGTAAAAGGATTTGCCTCATCATATTGTTACACAATAATCTATAGGTTAATCTGTAGGTAAAAATATACGGTGGTTTTTAAGGCATATTACTGTAAATGGAAACATTTTCCCATGTTTTTTTGCAGTAAAATTCTGGCAACTGAGATGCCATTTTTTGGTACCATAAAATCCAGGGTTGTTTTTAGTGTGTGTTACCGTAAATCAGGGGTGTCAAACTCGTTTTTATCGAGGGCCAAATCTCAATTATGGCTGCCCTCAGGGGGCTGCATGAGTGAATATATGAATATAAATGTATTACACATAAATTACATGGCAGGCCACATAAAATAATGTGGTGGACAACATAAAATGATGTGGCGAGCCACATAAAGCAATGTGGCTGGAGACATGTGCTGGGCAACGCTAAATGTTGTGGCAGGCCACATTAAATAACATGTCAGAATGCATGAAATGGCGTGGTGGGCCACATAAGTGACGGGTCACATTAAATGAAGTGGCAGGCTAGATCTGGCCACGGGCCCTGAGTTTGACACCTGTGGCTTAGAGACATGAAACTTTCTACTTTTGAATGTTAGCCTGCTTGGTGCTTGTAATTTGAATGATATTGTTTTTGTAAAATCAATTTGGTCAAGCTTTTAGGTAACGTTGTCCCGGTTATGTGAATTATATAGCATGTATATTGATATACAGTACTAGCATTGTGTAGCAGTTACCATAGCAACACAAATGCAACCTCCCCTGTACTTGGGTCAGGCGATTTTAAAAGGTTAATGCCTTTACAGGATGTTCTCAGGATCAACTTGGATCCCCTTTAAGCCTCTGGTGATCTTTTGAGATATCTCTTTGAGGTAAAGACATGCACAGCAGAAGACCACCAGGACACAATGATGAAGATCACATTAATAATATGTTCTGATCATCAGTGTCTTTAGGCACATATTCATGCCTGCATGTGTTACTTTTAAAATGTTGTTCCTAGAAGCCATGGATGTCTCTTGGAATCTCCTCTGGGTGATGAACGTGCAAAGCAGCACATCCGTGTGTGTGTGTGTGTGTGCGTGCGTGCGTGTGTGTGTAATTCAAAGGGGATCCTGCAATCACACTGTATTCTGGGTCGCAGGATATGAAACAGCTTTTGAGAGAAATACTTCCTCTAAGATATTGCTTATTCTTCTGGGTTTCAGTATGAATACATCCTTTTTTATTCCATACCATGCCCTTGGAAATGAGGCTCACAAAATGTCATGTTATACAATGAATAGAAAAAGCTGACACACCCTATAAACTACTTTTATGATAGCATCACTCCAGTCAACAAAAACTTTATAGTTCAGTCAAATAACAAAGCATAAGTCATTGTTGAAAGCAGGAAAAGGGGTGTGCACACTCTAAACTGACTCCACATTTGGACTTTATTACAGCATTCACATTTAGGAAGGGAGGAGTGTATCCGAATGTCACATGTCTATATGCTAGTATTTGTCCTCACATCAATGGTTTTCAGTTAAAGTTAAAGTACCAATGATTGTCACACACACACTAGGTGTGGTGAAATTTGTCCTCTGCATTTGACCCATGCCTTTGTTCACCCCCTGGGAGGTGAGGGGAGCAGTGGGCAGCAGCGGTGCCGCGCCCGGGAATCATTCTTGGTGATTTAACCCCCAATTCCAACCCTTGATGCTGAGTGCCAAGCAGGGAAGTAATGGGTCCCATTTTTTATAGTCTTTGGTATGACTCGGCCGGGGTTTGAACTCACAACCTACCGATCTCAGGGCGGACACTCTAACCACTAGGCCACTGAGTAGGTTTGTCAGTATGTTCTTCCAAAACCCAGTTACGATGTTGATAGGTTTCCACGGTAGTAAGTCCCACAGGTAGTGATTTAAGTGGGTCTCTGAGAAATTCAATAGGTGCCCAGTTTAAATTTTATTTTTATTTTTTTTAATATTATTTTTCTTAAATAGTAGCAGTAAACTTCTTCAACGGTAGTATTGGTGATATGGTTATAAACAACTGTCCAAAGGTAACCGAAGTAAAACACAAAGGTCACTGTGGTATGGTGCCCAAAATTAAATGTTGGCTTGGACCGCACTTTGACTATGCGCAGCCCTCATCACCACCAATACAGTATGTTTTCTTTAATCATTACACAACCACTCCTCAACGTTAAAACAACATCAACACAAATGCACAACATCGAGCATTTTTTACCCTAAAGTTCAAATTTAATGGGGCCATATTATGACTTTTTTTCTACAAAAACATTTCCTTAGGGTCTACATAAAGCATGTAATGGTGGTGCTTTGGTCAAAATGTTGCATAGATTTTGTTTTACAGACCATCTTCAAGCCGCTTTCTGATTGTCTCTTTAGAATTTCCGTGTCAAAGTCCTCCTCCAGCCCGTCACCCTTGTTGTAGTTCCATATAGAGTCTACTGATAGATATAAGTCAGAACTAGATGCTAGCCAGTTTGCCCTACAACAAGAGGACAGAGAAAAATTGTAACTTATTGACTACAACTTTGGCCTACACCTGAATAAAAATGGCGGACTTGCGCAAAGCTCTTTGGATAAACCTCTACCTCAAATGGCGATATGTCACTAAAGTCTCAAACTCCAAATGGCTTGTATGGAGAAAGTTTGGAAGAAGGCAAGATTGTTTTATAAATATCTCCGACATGCCTAAATGGTTCGATTACACATTTTCAGGACTTAAGTGGATCCCCAAAACATAAAAACAGATACCAGTAGGTAAGCCAAGTTAGTTTTGCATGATAGGACACATTTAACAGTTGAAATGAAATATGTGGAAACTAGCTAGTTGTTTTGGTATGTTGCATTATTGTGTTGTGTGGATCACGTCTATGCTGAGCAAATGCGCAGAGGGTTGAAACAGCTCTTGTGTGGTCTGCTGACAAGGTTTCTTTTGCTAGTTACTGTGATTTTAAACACAAGTTGTTCACAATGTATTGCTTTTCATTCACTGAGATGAATGGAGAGTGAATTGACTGCAGCGTTTAGGATTTAATGTCTCAGGGACGCAACATCACTGCTAATGATAAACTTAAATTAAAGGGGTCCTAGTCTACTGATTTCAAAGGCTTTTATGATGATACTGGATCACATTTAAAAAAAATCAAAATACTCCATAAATCCTGAATTCTGTACAGGTTACATCTGCAATCTTCATTCAATCCTGGATTCTGCAGCCTCCTTCGCAACTACGCCTACTTTGTTGAGATTGGTCAGCAAAAAGAAGAATATTGGATATTGGGGGGGGAAAAAAACCCTCGTCGAACTGTGTTTGTTACGAAACAGCTGTCTGTGATCGGTGATAAGAGAAGAGGAGCAGTGACCTTGCCGTAGGTCTTCAACTCCCCAAAAACTAAATTCATATTCATTGCTGCCTTACTCCGGGTTAGAAACACAATTGTTACATTTGAGAAAACAATCTTTGGCTGCCATTTTCAACATGTGGTACTGCGCAAATATAAATTGCCAAGCAACGTAAAGTTATCAATTCACGTGGAAATCTCATGACGTTCCCATACCAGACTGACTATTCACGAGATTAGCAAGTGGCATGAAAATTAAACTAGGAATAATGGCATATACACAGTTGGAAATATAGGATTAGGAAGCCTTTAAATAATGCAAATAAGCATCATAATAAAAGGGATGTTTGCAACTTGCTCAAACCACAAAATACAACAGGAACAGCACAGGCGGGTTACAATCACAATGAATGAATATTTGTCACAATTGGAATTCAAAATTTGTAAAAGTATCTACTGTACCTAAACTTGACATACAGAAGATTGAATCTTATGATACAGCATACACTGCCATCTGATTGCAGCCCAGTAAATGATTAAGGAGTTACCAAAAGGATGTAATCAAGCAACAAAAATTAGAGAAATTAATACATATTTGAAACTGAAAGCACATCGTTCAACTGCAGGAGACCTTTGTGTCAAACTGAGTAGGCGCTCATAGCAATACCTTAAGTCAGTGGTTCTCAAATGGGGGTACGCGTACCCCTGGGGGTACTTGAAGGTATGCCAAGGGGTACGTGACTTTTTTTTTTTTAATTGTAAAAATGGCAACAATTCAAAAATCATTTATAAATATAAATAAAAACCTATCTTTTTTTCCAAATAGTTCATGAAAGACCACTACAAATGAGCAATATTTTGCACTGTTATACAATTTAATAAATCAGAAACTGATGACATAGTGCTGTATTTTTTAAAGATTAAAGATTAAAGTACCAATGATTGTCACACACACACTTAGATGTGGTGAAATTTGTCCTCTGCATTTGTCCCATCCCCTTGGGGAGCAGTGGGCAGCAGCGGCGCCGCGCCCGGGAATCATTTTGGTGATTTAACCCCCAACTCCAACCCTTTGTTGCTGAGTGCCAAGCAGGGAGGTTATGGGTCCCATTTTTATAGTCTTTGGTATGACTCGGCTGGGATTTGAACTCCAACCTACCTATTTTACTTCTTTATCTCTTTTTTTCAACCAAAAATGATTTGCTCTGATTAGGGGGTACTTGAATTAAAACAATTTTCATAGGGGGTACATCACTGAAAAAAGGTTGAGAACCACTGCCTTAAGTGACAGATGACGCTCCAAGCTTTCCATCTTCAGTCTGTGCCCCGAGGGCCAGAGTCTACCTGATTTTCATTCCAAATATCTAATCACACAATTGATCCAAATCAGTCACTGCAGGCAAATGCAATTAGCTACCTGATTGGACAGAAAATGTGCAGACCTCCCGAGGTCCTGAAGAAACAATAGCAAAAGCTTCACTCCAACACATGAATGTTGCCAACAATCTCAATTAACTCTAGTACTGAGACATGTCTTTTATGGTCCTCCATCTTAAAGACTAACTGTATGTAGGTACAGAACATGAAACTGACAGTGGCATGCGGAGAAGTTCATTACTTTCAATTATTGTGCTTTGATCAATGTTTTTATAGATTGGCTCATTAAGAAAATATCAAGGAAAATAATAGAATAATTCACGAGGCAGGTATAAAAATGTTGTATTCAAATTAGGGATATCAAAAATAAGTTAACCATGTGATTAATCACAAAAAAATATTGCATTAATCGTGTATATTAGGGATCGACCGATTATCGGTGCAGGATTTTGACTTATCGATATCGGCCTTCTTTTATCTGTATTTAATTTTTTTACAACTACAACAGAAATACACCAGCAGATACAATACAATACATACACATATGATACCAGTGTTTAGTATTGAACAATAAAAAAAATTGTGAAAAGTACAGAGTAAGTTAGTAGTAATAATCAGTGATCCTTTCTGCTAAGCTGCGGTCCTCAGACGACTTGCTATGAAGTGGAAAAGGGATAGGATTAAATAAGCGTTGCTTCTTCTTTCTCATTCTAAGACATGTTGTAAAGTGAAATGAAAACATTTAAAATATGTCATTTATCATATCGAAACTGTATACATTAGTGATTCTCAAACTGTGGTACGCGGGCTCTATCTAGTGGTACGCGAAATAATCACTTTTTCACAGTAGAGTGTTTTATTTTTCTATATTCAAACAGTATTACTGTTCAAACTGTGCGTAATGTTACAGAGGTCAAAAAATATATATTATACCTGTTAAATAAAACCTCTATCTTCTTTTTATGCATACTTAGGCCTACTATGTTACTGTATTTTAATGTTGGTCATAATGGTGGTACTTGGAGAGACAAGTTTTTTCTGAGGTAGTACTTGGTGAAAAAAGTTTGAGAACCACTGGTATACATGTTCCAAATATACTTCAACCTACCAACCAGCCAATCAATGTTTCAGGGTTTGTTACGAGGAAACCTTACAATGTATTAAATCCATAAACTTCCACAAAAGTGATTAGCTTGGAAGTTAGGGTGATTTAATAAAATCCAGTATATATATATTTTTACAAATTTTCAGAAGATTTCCCATATTTTGAAATGCAAATGTTGATGCCCCTCTTAGACACACGTAATGAAGGTGTTTGTGCTATCCCCGGATGTTTTTTGGTGCCAAAGTAACCACAACATTAGCGCCGCATAAAACATTGTGTCGCTACCGGTCTAACTTTAACCTAAAAAATATTTCAAAAACTACTTAAAGCCTTGTCCAGCGGTGTAGTGACAAACTATTCATGTTTAGCTAAATTTAACCGCAAATGTACATTGGTTCAAAATATCGGTTATTGACCTCCTTCACTGCTAATAATCGGTATCGGCCCCTGAAAAAAATGTCACAATGTTTCTTGATGACAAATTTCCCTTTTAAATGATGTTCCATTTGAAGGTAACATTTGGTCCAGTATGTGTGTGCTCTGGTTAAATCAGTTTTTTTGTTAAATTTGCACAAGTTTGTTGTGCCAAACCTCCACTGCATTGGCCAAACAGCTTATTCTGCTGTTGCTGTTGACTCTTGTTTTGAGCTTTCGCTAGAATTTGAACATGCGTCAGCTCATTATGTTCACTAACAAGTCCAGATGTTACAGTCAAGATAGAGTAACGCCTCTTTATCACTAGAAAGCTTCATTAGGGAATCCCAAACCTCCACTGACTGGGACTAAATTGAACATAATAATAATAATAATAATATTAATGATTTTGTAACACAAAATTAATATTAATCTATTTAGGATATTCTCTAGGTTGGAAATTATACATACAGCCACGTAAATCTTACTCATTGGAATGACGAATCTTCAGAACAATGGGAAAGTCTGCATGTGAACATATATAAAAACAAGATTTTTTTAGGTTTAAACAAGTTGGTGGAAGCCTTTTATAGCTATTTCTAAACGTATCACAGATCATCACCACCTGCTCAGTGGCCTTGTGGTTAGAGTGTCCGCCCTGAGATCGGTAGGTTGTGAGTTCAAACCCCGGCCGAGTCATACCAAAGACTATAAAAATGGGACCCATTACCTCCCTACCACTCAGCATCAGGGGTTAGAATTGGGGGTTAAATCATCAAAAATGATTCCCGGGCGCGGCCACCGCTACTGATCACTGCTCCCCTCACCTCCCAGGGGGTGAACAAGGGGATGGGTCAAATGCAGCGGACACATTTCACCACACCTAGTGTGTTTGTGACAATCATTGGTACTTTAATTTTAACTTTGCTCGCGTGCAGAAAACGATCCACACTGTCCTTTTCCGATGAATGGAAATCGGTTTGGATGTCCAGGACAATACACCAGGACGTGCCAAGGATCAAGCCTGTGAAGTAGTATAGTAGCATTATACTCTGGGGCTGTTTTGCAGCTGGTAGTACTGGAGCACTGAACAAATTATATGGAATCATAAAAAAGGATACTTTTCAACGTCACAAATCAACAGCTAGACAACAAACTTGGACACAGTTGGGTGTTCCAACCAAACAATGATTAAAACAAAAAGTTTAGTTGTCTGGAATGGCTACATCAGGCTAAACAAAAGCCTATCTTACTTAATATTTTGTTTTCTGGAATTGGCTTTCCCAAAGCCTAGATCTTAACTCATTTGCACTTTTGTGGACTACTGTATACTTAAAATTCTGTTCCAGGAAACCAACCAATTTAAATGAACACTCATAATTATGCTAAGAAGAGTGTCAAGTGATAGTGAATACTGATATCACCATCTGGGGATGAGCAATATAGCCTAAAATCTATTATGTGATATAGCAGCCTCCTGCGATAACTATATATCACAATATATTATTCTGGTATCTAAATAATACAATACCTTTATGTGTTATAAATGTGTTACAGAGGCTTAAAATTAGTTATTAGTCCAGGTTGCATTATTTTTTCAAAACTATTATTAATCTACTTGCTAATTTACTGTTAATATGTGGTTACTTTCTGCTGTTTGTTTGTCACCCGAGTCGCCTGAGGATGACCCTCCGAAGCGCTAGACTCGCTTTTGGGAGGCTTTGAAGTTCACAAAGGAGTTGCCAAGTTGACGATGATACCGCTCTTTCATCAGCGCTGGGCACCGTAACCAGAGGTGTTCGGCAGATTCTTATTCCTCATCGCAGAGGCGACATTGATCATCTTCACACTTTCCCGTCAGATGAAGCCACCTTCGGAGAACAGGGTGGTGACCGGATCAGAAATGTATGAGGTCGGTGAGGTCTTTCTTCGACAACGAGGACTCCTCTTGAGGGTTGGGTTCGTGGGATGTTAGGGAGATGAGACGAGATGGTTGGAGGGAGGAGGGAGGGATCTCCTAAGGATGATTGCATGGCGAGTTGATCGATCGGGTTGGTTGTCATCTTGGGGAGGGAGGAGCCGAGCTTGGCTTGTTCATCGGCAAGGTCGTTGCCTGCTAGGTTGCAATGGCCTGGGACCCAGATGAGTTGTATCCCTTTTGAAGATGGGAAAGCCGATAGGGAGGATTGGATTGATATTATGGAGGGGTCTGTGGTGTTGGGGTTGCTGGCAGCTTGGATCAGGGACTTGCAGTCGCTGATGATGGAAACTGAGGACCAGTCGTCATACTGACGCATCCAAGAGATGGCGGCCATCATGGCAGATTTTTCAGATTGAAATGAGCTGCAAAAGGTCCCAGTGGCAGCATGCCAAGAGTGGAGGATGTCATCTTCACGAAGAACTATCACACCTGCTCCTCCATTCTCCAAGTTGTTGAGATAGGGATGAAGATTTGAGGATGGGAGTAAAAATTGCAGTCGGAGGAACTGGCAGGGGTCACGGGATATCAGTGGTATGTACAGGTTCCGTTGGGCCCGACAGTAGGTTGAGTTGGGATAAAACAAGGGTAGTGGAGTTTCAGATTTTTGATGAAAATTGTCGTCTGTCGTCATCTGTTGGAAGGTGCACCCAATCGTCAGCTTTGCAAAGAGAGATGTTCTGGAAGCAAGTAGAGAGGTGGGAGATGGGCTTTGTGGAGGATAGCGTCCTTTGGGGTGGAGCGGACTTGGCTAGTTATGGCTCTAGCTGCATTGAATTGAGCTCTCTCTATCTGTTGAAGATTGGTAGCAGAGATCCACGGGGCCCAGGCGGGCGCAGCATATTCAGCCACACTTCTCATAGTTGCAATATAGACCATCAGATGGTTGCTAGCCCCACGTTGTACCCAACAATTTTCGCAGAAGATTAGAGCGTTGTTGAAGGGTTTGTCTTACATGACGGACATGCTCATTAAAGGTGAGTTGACGGTCATATTTCACCCCCCAAAAAGTGGGTGTTGTGTTCTTATTGAGCCGGGTACCTCCTATTATGATGTTAGGGCACCACGATGATTCAGTCTTATCCATGATGAAGAGTGCGACTTCTGTTTTAGAGGTGTTGAGTGTGAGGCGGTTTGTGGTACTCCACGTTGCAACCTTGTCAACTTTGGGCTGCAATGTAGCCGTGACTTCTTCTTTATTACGACCGCAGCAGACAAGCGCCAAGTCATCAGCATAGCCGGAGACAAGTGTTGTGGACTCGAAGGAGCCAAGTAGGTCGTTGATGAAAATTGTAAAGAGAAGAGGAGACAGGACTGAGCCTTGCGGAGACCTTCTTTGAAAGTGCGGCAGCGTCCAGTCGTTCCGTTTACATTCACCCTGGCTAGTCGATTAGTGAACCAGGTCTTCACCCATTCCACAAAACGGAGGGGGATGCCTAACTCCAACATTTTTTTAAGCAGTCGTGTTCGCCACACTTGATCATACACTTTGCTGGAGGTCAAAGAATGTAGCAATGGAGCGGTGACTTGGCTTGGACTGGAACCCATCCATGACGAATTGGGACAATCGTAGGTATTGATCAGTGGTGCAGCGAATTCTTCGGAAACCAGCCTGCCAGGTGTTCCTCCAACCATCATGACAGACGGTTTGCAAGCATACGTTCAAACATCTTCCCTATATTTTCCATTCTGCTGTAATATGGTTCTATCTAAACTTCTGTTAAAATGTAATACACACTTATTCTTCTGTCGTTTGGATACTTTAAACTAGTTTTGGTCGATACTACAGATACAATGTGGGTATCAATCCAATACCAAGTAGTTACAGGGGCAGTGTTGGTCAAATCAATGTTGATGCTAAAATGTTCGAGATTATTGAATGATTAATTTTTTTCTTACAATGTTAATCAGACGAAAACACAGGATGGCAGTGGAACAATAATTAAATATTACAATTATTTCTTACAATTGGCTCTGATTTAAATTAATTTGGGTTTTGCCCTTAAAGTCTACCTGTGTCCAGGGACTTACTTCCTGAGTTATTAAACAATATACAAACAGATTTTTTGATAGTTCAAAATATTGATCTAACTACTGTAGTATCGACAACATAGCGATACTATACTTGGTATTTGTTTTGATCCACCCACCTTTGTTTACATTCAAGAGATCCAGTGTGCGGTTAGCATATCCTCCTATGGTGTGTAGTGTAGCATGTTTAGCAATTACTCATCCTCCAGTGATAATGATATTTGTAAGAAACAGTTTATTTGCCGCCATGCAGATGAGGATTATTGGCTTAGAAATTGCTGTTTGCACTGTGGAGGGATGTTAGCCGCTAGCGCGAACACTATGGTGCATTGAGGATGTGTTGGTTTGCTTGTCACTGTCAAATCTGCAGGACGCAGCTAGAATGTGCCAACAACATGCATTATCACAATATAATGCATTTGATAGTGTTAGTAGTAGTATTAAAAGCTCTATCGTCGGCCAAATTAATATCATTTATACCGTCTATATTGCGCTACACTACTACTATCCTGAGTTCCCCCTCAGAAAATAACTAGCTCTGAATTCCCTTTTGGGTCTCAAAAACATCTATGACCAGCCCATAACAATTCACCCATTCATCTATCTATCCCCGGTGACAAAGTGAGAGTAGTTGGCGGCCTGTGCATCAAAGCTATGCCTGAGGGGCAGACCTGTACAGTCATGTCAGCCCTCATTCCTCTCATGAGCACCCCTTCTTGCAGCAATGCTGGCAACCGTGTGTGTGTGTGTACCTCTTACATTGCACGCATGCACGTGCACTGAGGGAGAGATGTAAGGTTAGTCAGAATGCAGTCACTCAGAAACAAAGATAGATCATGACAAACACACAGATAAGCAGCATGTGTGTGGGTGTTTAAAAGTAAAGTCAGAGGAGTGTAACATGTCCTGATGAAGGTCTGAGCTGATAGTTCTGTTTGAGTCTGGGTGGTGCAGGGTAAAAGAGGCGAGTGGTGCTTGTGGAGATTAGGAGGAGAGGCATGCATGCTAAAACAGCAGTAGACAAGAGAAGCTCGCTGGGAGCCAGCTCAGAAAAGCAAACACAGCATCAAGCGACAGGAAGCGTCTCGCTTGGCACAAAAGGCAGTGCCATGGCTCTTTTATTATGGCTCAGAGAAAAAAAAGAAGCAGAGGTTCATTCACAGAGTCGACTGGAAAGACAATAAAAAGCAGAACACAGAAAGATTTGTCCAGCAAGAAACGTGATATAGTAAACAATGTAGCAGTGGGTCAGCAGAGTAAGACTTTTTTTTCTAGGAATAATCACTTTTGTGGCTGCAAAACTTGACAATTGGGATAACGGGAGTGTGGCAGTCATTACTAAATACTACAGGCAGTGGCATAGTGCCAAATTCTGAGCCCCCATCCCACCCTAAACTCAACATCGCTGCCCCATACATACACACTTGGTCTGTTTAAATGCATAAAAAACTATGCATGGATTTAATTGAATCCAGCTATTTAAAAACGCATTAAAAAAAATGTAACTATATATTTTTTACTTTTTAACGATAGGATTAACATATCTAGAACATAATATTATATTATAAATACTTTAGTTTTGTTTAGAAGTTTTGAAAAAAAGCCAACAAATTCAATATTTAGTGGCCAAATAATCAGATAACCTGTCATTATCCACTTAAATATGATTAGAAATCTGTCACGTTTTCCTTTGCTTTAAAGTGTAAAATAGGGATTAGCTGATACACATAAGTTATGTGGTTAGTACGAATTATATTAATGCATCATTATTATATTATGATTACATTATTATGAATGCAATCGAGGGTCTTTGAACACACCACAGTTTAGGGTAATTAGATGCAAACGTGAAACTTGTACATATCTTTCTCCTATGCTTCTACAAATATATTTATCGTACAGTATTTTTACCTTTGTTGATGTTATGACGTCTGTGTTGAGTGAAGTGTTCAAAGCGAGCTTCGAAACATTTCACATTTTTGATAGGAAATGCTAAAAGGTAGACATTACTAATTTGTTCCAATCAACTTCATTATTGAAGTTACACGACTATATTATGATGTATTTTTAATAAATTATTGGCAAAAAAAATTAATCAATCTTGACAAAAGCCCATGGGTCCCCTTATGCTTTGACAATCCGAAAATGTAAAAAAACAATCCCACAGAATGACAAGAAGATGTTGTAACACAAATCATTTTAAAATATCAGACAAAAGGGTTGAAAGCAGAAGACATCAGCCTGAGAGGCAGGTCTGACCGATGAGCTCAGAATATTTCCAGCACTAGTATGGAAAAAAGCAAGAATTACAAAAGGAGGACATTAAAATGGAAAAATTACAGCATAAAGAAACACAAAAAAGCAGCCTTGGTCATGAATCAGACTCATGAGTAATGACGGCTGTAAAACTGGAGCAATGAGGAAGGTCAGAGTCAGCCTCCCTAGCAGCACTTTAATATAGCACAACAAAAGGTACAGTAGTTACAATATTATACGTATTCTCTACAAACATTTTCCTGCAAATAAGAGTGAGAGCAAGACTTGATACCTTACTGTCATCTTGCAAATAAACGGATCACATGTCCAGCCTTGTTGGACTGTCAAGTGTCCCTCAGACAGCAGATAAAGAGCCCTCCTAAGTCTGTCCATCTGGAAGATCTGCTCAGGGGGATCCTGGACTTGCCTTTCTACAAGACACTAAGCTTCTCATCAGGAAATATTTGAAATAACCCAATTGTCCTTGAATTAGACAGCCCAGCATTTCCTGCTATTGTTATAATGAGGTTATTAGGCTGCGCCTGGAGTGATTTAAATAACGAGTCAGCACATCCACATGCCGAGTGTCTAGATTAGCGACACACATACAAGTACAGCTATAAAGTGTTACTTTGGTAGAGGCTAAACATTCCCATCATTCATGTTTCACCTATTACTGTTGATTCCAGGGTTACAAGAATTTACAGTCATGGTGGATTTTTTTCCCCCCTCACTGAGTGTCTGACCTCCATTCCTCCCACTCCTGGGGGGTCTATTCCTGTTTTTATGCATGCATGTGTGTGTGTGGGAGTGTGCGCGCGCACGCATTTCCCCAGACAAGGCCGGATGAGCCGAGCTCTGTCAGGCCCAGCTGAGCCTTACGCTTCGAGCCTTTGCTCATTGTTCCCATCTTAAACAAACAGGCTCTTTATTTTTGTTTAGCTCCGATGGTTAATGAAAATCTTTTAAACGCGTACGCAGACGTCCTAATTTTGGACATCAAAGAGTCTGATAAATATACAGCGGGAGACAAAAATTGCATTCCAATAAGCACACAACAAAATCAAGTAAGTTTACCAAAAATAAAGTAAAAAAAAGCCACTAAACGACAATTTGAAACGGCATTATTTACTACTGATAACTTTGACATCACATTATTTTTCCAAATATAACAATGGAATGACAGGGCACAGATGAATTATATAGATATGCAAGAAGCGCTACAGTTGGTGCTAAGTTATTTCCTGCTATTTTCTATGTACCATAGTTCTCATATCTATAGTAATATAGGACTAATAGCTTCTTTCTTGTAATGGTTTTGAGGAAATAGGTTTGAATCTTTTTATAGCACAAATCAATGGTGGGCGTCAGGGCCAGCAAGGCCTTCTCTGCAGGCCTTAACACTATCAGAAGAAGCACTGACCTGCATTTACAACTTGTATTTCTTCCATAAAATTGTATTTATATAGGGTTTTTCTTGGCTGTGTTTCTTCCAGTATGTGTATTTTCAGATTTCAGCTTCTATATGTCAATGTTCCTGCCCAGAGCCTACAGAATCAGAAGTGCAGGTGGATGTCACTTAAACTTTAATAACAATGGGTGTGTGTTTTTTTTTTAACTAAATCTGTTTCCAGATTCGCCTTACAGAGCCTTCTAGCAGGCACAATAACGTCACTATTGTATCGCTATTGATCAGAGCCAACTAACAAGCTGAATAGTCTGTCGTAATATGCACCCAAATCGCCCACAATGAATGACAAAGGAAGACGAGATATTGACTTATTTTCGTCCTTGGCCCAATTTTATTTGCGCTTTACCTTCTCCCCCTTGGTTCTGTTTTCAGGAAGTACAGTATTGCATTTCATTTTTATGCCGATGATTGCCAGATCTACTTTCGCATGGCACAAAATACCACGGTCCAACGTCTTATTGACTGCCTGCACGACATCAAAGCCTGGCTTTCAGTTAACTTCCTGAGCCTAAATGAAAACAAAACAGAAGTTATGTTGTTCGGTCCAAGTCGCTCTCCCTCCCCCAACGTGGACCTCGGCACTCTGTTTCCGTATCTCAGTGACTGTCACAAACCTGGGGGTAAAGTTTGACTCAGATTTGAAGTTTGAAAAACAAATCAGAAGCGTTGTACAAAAAAGCTTTTATCAACTTCGCCAAATAGCGAAAGTGAAACCGTTTCTGTCAGGACATGATCTTGAGAAATTAATCCACGCCTTTATCTCGACTCGTCTAGACTACTGCAATTCCCTGTATGTAGGCATTAGCCAGGCCTCCCTCGCCCGCCTGCAGCTCGTGCAGAACTCTGCTGCTCGTCTGATAACACAGACCCGCAGGCGTGAGCACATCACCCCTATACTAGCGTCCCTTCACTGGCTCCTTGTGCGTTACCGAATACATTTTAAACTTCTACTATTTGTCTTTAAATGTCTAAACAACCTCGCTCCAACATATCTCTCCGACCTCCTTCAGCCTTACTGTCCCCCCACCTTCGATCCTTAAGATCAGCCGATCAGCTGCTATTGACAGTCCCTGACACAAGGCTGAAGCTTAGAGGTAACAGAGCTTTCGCCGCTGCTGCTCCCAAGCTCTGGAATGACCTACCTCTGAGTGTTAGACAGGCCTCCTCTCTTCCTGTTTTTAAATCACTTTTAAAAACATACTTTTATTCCATGGCTTTTAACACTGAGTGATCTCCATTCTGCTATGGCGTCCCACAATGCACCTGCTGTGAACCTGTTTTTATGTTTTATTTATTTATTTTTTATCGTGCTCTGTTTGTGTTGTGGTGTGCTTGCTCGTTTCTCTTGTGTTATCTTTTAACCTGCCCATTGTACAGCACTTTGGCTACCCCTGTGGTAAATTTTAAATGTGCTTTATTAATCAAGTTGATTTGATTTGAAAAGTTAGACACGTGAGGAAAGGCTGACAAGTTTGTCTCAGCGTAGGAAAGGATTTGATCACCACTTCCAGAACAGTGGTTACTGGTAAAAAAATAATAATTTAAAAAAAATCTAAAAAAAAAAATTGCTGGGTATTGTGGCAAAACAGCTCCATTTTGGTTTCATCTGACCACAGAACTTTCCTCCAGAAGGTCTTATTTTTGTCCATGTGATGTCAGATGAAACAAAAATTTTGCTGTTTGGCCACAATACCCAGCAATATGTTTGGAGGAGAAAAGGTGAGGCCTTTAATCCCAGCAACACCATCCCTACCGTCAAGCATGGTGGTGGGAGTATTATGCTCTGGGCCTGTTTTTCTGCCAATGGAACTGGTGCTTTACAGAGAGTAAATGGGACAATGAAAAAGGAGGATTACCTCCAAATTCTTCAGGACAACCTAAAATCATCAGCCCGGAGGTTGGGTCTTGGACGCAGTTGAGTGTTTCAACAGGACAATGACCCCAAACACACGTCAAAAGTGGTAAAGGAATGGCTAAATCAGGCTAGAATTAAGGTTTTAGAATGGCCTTCCCAAAGTCCTGACTTAAACGTGTGGACAATGCTGAAGAAACAAGTCCATGTCAAAAAACGAACAAATTTAGCTGAACTGCACCAATTTTGTCAAGAGGAGTGGTCAAACACTCAACAAGAAGCTTCCCAGAAGCTTGTGGATGGCTACCAAAAGCGCCTTATTGCAGTGAAACTTGCCAAAGGACATGTAACCAAATACTAACATTGCTGTATGTATACTTTTGACCCAGCAGATTTGGTCACATTTTCAGTAGACCCATAATACATTCATGAAAGAAGCAAACTTCATGAATGTTTTTTGTGACAAACAAGTATGTGCTCCAATCACTCTATCACAAAAAATAAGAGTTGTAGAAATTATTGGAAACTCAAGACAGTCATGACATTATGTTCTTTACAAGGGTATGTAAACTTTTGACCACGACTGTATGTGTGGATATGATCACATGGGGGGCTAAAGTGTGAGTGTGCTGTGCAGGTGTTTGTCTGCTTTGATCGGTTTACGTTTTGTTACGGTTTATTTAGCATTGTTTGAACACAGTCAGCATACCTAATTGTCTAAAAAACATTTGAGTTTTTTACAGTTTTGCATATTAATCGTGTTTTTTGGTCACTTCTTCGAATTGCTGCGGTAATTTTGAATTGACTTTAAAACAATGAAGAATTTAATCAACTTTATTTATCGATATTTAAAGTGCACTTCCTTGAATTTACATCTCTCTCTCTCTCTCTCTCTCTCTCTCTCTCTCTCTCTCTCTCTCTCTCTCTCTCTCTCTCTCTCCTCTCTCTCTCTCTCTCTCTCTCTCTCTCTCTCTCTCTCTCTCTCTCTCTCTCTCTCTCTCTCTCTCCTCTCTCTCTCTCTCTCTCATCTCTCTCTCTCTCTCCTCTCTCTCTCTCTCTCTCATCACTCTCTCTCTCTCTCTCTCCTCTCTCTCTCTCTCTCTTCTCTCCTCTCTCTCTCTCTCTCTCTCTCTCTCATCTCTCTCTCTCTTCTCTCTCTCTCTCTCTCTCTCTCTCTCTCTCTACATGATAGTCTGTTAAGAGATGGATTAAGTTAGTTAAATGTCCACTAAAGACCCAAGTACGAAATGCACCTTACACCACTGACACATATGCAGTCAAAACACTGCCATCTGAAGTGCAGTTGCTTTCAAGTCAACGTTTGTGGACCACCTCCAGCGACGTTAGTTTTAGGTTAGAATAGAGGGGCCCTTTAGGAGTCTTGAGTACGAGGAAGAATTAGCGCGCTCTGGTCCGCACGAAAGCATTGCCATTTGGAAAAGTTAAGCCAAGTTCCCGTACGATGGCAGGCCCATGTAGCAGAGTCAGAATGACTGAATTCAATCACTCCTCCTAGGTTATTAACAATAAAGCACTAGGGTTGCACAATATAAACGTACACGATATAAATGATGTCATTTGACCGACGATAGAGCTTTTAATACTATTGTTGTATCGTGATAATGCATCTTGGATACAACTCCAGCTGTGTCTGCAAATTTAA
>NC_084735.1:44824820-44835880 GCF_033978785.1 Entelurus aequoreus | reverse complement strand
GCACTCAGCATCAAGGGTTGGAATTAAATCTGTTAATTAAATTTTTTTTAAATTTGTTAAATCACCAAAAATTATTCCCGGGTGCGGCCACCGCCGCTGCTCACTGCTCCCCTCACCTCCCAGGGGGTGATCAAGGGTGATGGGTCAAATGCAGAGACTAATTTCACCACACCTAGTGTGTGTGTGACAATCATTGGTACTTTCTTTAAATTGTACACTGTAAAAATGACAATACATTTAACTGTAAAATGTGCAATGTTTTTTTACAGCATATTACTGTAAATTGAAAAAATTCTACCACTGTTTTTTTACGGGAAATTCTGTCGACTGAGCTGCCAGTGTTATTACTGTAAGATCTATGGTTGTGATTTTTACTGTTAATGGTAAAACAGTATCACAGTTTTTTAACGGTAAAACATTGGCAGCTCAGTTGCTAGAATAAAATAAAAACGATGGTAAAGTTTTTCCATTTACCGTAATATGTTGAAAAATACACTGTACATTTTATAGTAAAATTCTGGTGATTGAGTTGCTAGTTTTTTACTGTAAAAAATACAGATTTTTTTTTACAGTGTACGTAAAAAAAAAAAAAAAAAATCAAATGCATAGGCAAATTCATATATCATTCGTTGTTACAAGCGGCCCCCTGAGGGCGTCCATAACTACAATGTGGCCCTAAATGAAAATGAGCTTGACAACCCTGGCGTATGGGATCATTTCAAGTCTTGTGAAAAGAGTTGTTCTTTTAGGCCTGATTGTCTGGGACAGAATCCAATTACAGGTTAGGCACATGGCGGACGTGGACTAAATCCATAAACACGCAAGGATCACTGTTTGAATCAGCATCAAGCACCTCAGGACGGAAGTGATTATAGTGAGACTTGAATACAGAATGTCAAATCTTCTTAAGTCTTGGTACTTGAAAACAATAATGTGATCACACTAAGCCCTTTGTGAGAACAGGCTACTAGGGTTTATACAGTATTGGACCACACTGATACTTTAAAGTAAATCATATTTGGCTGTACAGGACAAGGTCCCTTGAGGGTAAAATGTGTAAAGACATCAGAACAGCTGATGTTAAGTATTTTAATCCCTTTTAAAAACTTGTTTTATAAGCTTAAGATTGTGTACACTGGGAACCGGCGAATGCATTTATGTTTGTTTTGAATAAGCTGTCTGCTCATACAGCCTGTTTAAACGGATTTATTTAATTCTTCTTCTATCTACAAATCTAATTAAATTTCCACTTATGAGCTGTCTCATGTTTCATGTGAGTCTGTCTCATGCTACAAAATCTTATTGCGATGCTGGGAGTGTGTGCTGGCTGGTCAACGTTATCTGGTACGATGTTTTCATCACAAAGGGTTGTTACCGTGTTTCATCAGCACACATGTGCCACGAGAATATCAAACGACCTTAAGAACATCTATTTTTATCACCTATGCCATGTCATCTTGGTTTAGCAGATTTATGGTGAAATGACTAAATGTATCAAAACCAAAGAACCAGAACTTTAACATTAGTTAGTTGGCATTCCCATTATTACACTGGTAAATCTCTAATCCTTACTTCTTAAACTGGGTATTAGAGGGCAACTGGGCACCAGACTCCATGGACACAAGGAACACTAAACAAAAGCAATGCCAAAACAAAGAGACACGCACACAGGCAAAATGCGTTATTTGAAACGCATTAATGCATAAATCCAGTGTGGCTCCAACACTGCGTCACTGTTTGCATTATGGCTACACAACAGTGATTGCATCTTACGGCAATAGGACAGCTGGCTGAACAAATGTCAACAAGGTATCTTACAAAATCCAACGACAAAAGAAGCAGTAAAAAAAAGTCAGAAGAAAATCATACATAAAGCATCGGGAAATGCCATACTGTATCGTTTTGATACAACTATAAACTATAATAACATATATGTTAGCACATTTACAAATTGATGTGGAGAACATTCAACTGGGGAAAAAACTGACCAAAACGGTTTATTTGTTGGAGAATATTGTTAGAGTATACCCACCTTAAACTAAAATAATTATGAAGCAGATTTTTTAACATAAATTGCAGCAATCATTTTTTTACTTTATTTAGAGGGTACATTACATCAATTTGTACTCGTTAATTTACAGTGTTTTTCAATAGCTGGGTTGCAATCACGTGACCGAGAGGCACATCCGGGCACTTCCAGGTTTCAGGCGATGGTCTAAGCCCCATTAGGCATCTGTTTATTTACCTGCATCAGTGCCGACTTAGGCTTATTTTGAAAGGTTTAGAGGCAAATATAAAAGCGATCATGAAAAAATAGTTTAAATGAGTGGAGTGGATTTTTACACTTTGAAGAAAAATATTTTTTAAAAGATGTAAATCATTTATCATCACCAAGAGGTTACTGCTACCTCACTTCACTTGACACTTACAATGTTTAGAGAAGAAAAGATTGAAGGCACATCATGTCTTTACATCTGAGGGGTGCACAAATTAAGCATTAATCGGTGAAAGGCAAAATTGGAGTCTTAGACTTAGACAAATTTTATTTATCCACAACGTATTTGATTGACATAACGAGTGTCGTGCTGCTGTGATTGTGAAGTTAATGAGAAAAAGTTAAGTTTTCTGCTACAATTATTAGTCTCGTCTACAATTCATGTCTGCCGTTGTTTTTATAGTGTGAAGTACATTTTGTCTCATTATTTAGTTGTATATGTCCCTGTTGTTCAGCATGAATGTTCACTAGCAATAAAGATATAGTTTATGCTGTTGAGATTTAATCATCCAGTTTATTAATACTATTAAGGATATTTTCTAGATGCTAATAAATATCACCAAAGATGCTGTAATGTGGTCATCTGTGTCGAATAAAGCACTCGGCTTTCCTGCACAACAACAACATAAACTTTTAATTTCTGTTATGAAAAATGGCAACAAAAATACGGTGGATTGGACCAACAATCACAATATTTATTACTCAGACCAACCGCAACGTTAGTTTATTTGCACAAGCAAGTCTTCGTAGTTACACTTAGGCATAGCAACCACAAAAGAACACAAACTAATGCAATCTCTTGTCCTTTCTTTACGTTTAGTTCTGCTCTCAAACACTACTAACATAGTGGAGAATAAACTGGACTGCATCACAGAAAATTTCTCAAACAAATCATATATTCCAACAAACATTTTACAAAGTAATCGCTGCAGACACGAGCATGTCCGATTGTATTCCACAACATGAAAGTGATCATTTTAGGAGCCGTTTCCTTCTACGCACTTTTTTTCCCCCCCTGACTTTACTACCTTTATGAGCCACTTCTTTCGAGACTCTATTAAAGGCCTACTGAAACCCACTACTACCGACCACGCAGTCTGATAGTTTATATATCAATGATAAAATCTTAACATTGCAACACATGCCAATACGGCCGGGTTAACTTATAAAGTGCAATTTTAAATTTCCCGCCACACTTCCGTTTCAAAACGTCTATGTATGATGACGTATGCGCGTGACGTCAATGGTTGATACGGAAGTATTCAGACCCATTGAATCCAATACAAAACGCTCTGTTTAATCCTAAAATTCCCCAGTATTCTGGACATCTGTGTTTTAAAGATTAAAGATTAAAGTACCAATGATTGTCACACACACACTAGATGTGGTGAAATTTGTCCTCTGCATTTGACCCATCACCTTGGGGAGCAGGGTGAATCTTTTGCAATTTGTTTAATGAACAATGGAGACTGCAAAGAAGAAAGCTGTAGGTGGGATCGGTGTATTAGCGGCGGACTACAGCAACACAACCAGGAGGACCTTGAGGTGGAAAGCAGACACGCTACCGTGAGTACAGCTTTGGCTTCCAAACATTTAAACGCTTCCCCGTACGTGCGTGTCGCTATGTGCATGTCGCTATGTGCATGTCACGTACGTAACTTTGGGGAAATATATGTTTCTTGCCGACTCTGATGGCGGCCGGGGTGTCGTCGAAAGCTACAACGCCCGCCGCCGTCCCGTAGCTAAGTTAGCTTCAATGGCGTCGTTAGCAACAGCATTGTTAAGCTTCGCCAAGCTGTAAATTATTAACAGTGTATTTACATGTCCATGGTTTAATAGTATTGTTGATCTTCTGTCTATCCTTCCAGTCAGGGGTTTATTTATTTTGTTTCTATCTGCATTTGAGCCCGATGCTATCACGTTAGCTCAATAGGTAAAGCGCTTCGCCGATGTATTGTCGTGGAGATAAAAGCCACTGGGAATGTCCATTTCGCGTTCTTGACTCTTATTTTCAAGAGGATATAGTATCCGAGGTGGTTTAAAATACAAATCCGTGATCCACAATAGAAAATAGAGAAAGTGTGGAATCCAATGAACCCTTGTACCTAAGTTACGGTCAGAGCGAAAAAAGATATGTCCTGCACTGCACTGTAGTCCTTCACTCTCACTTTCCTCATCCACAAATCTTTCATCCTCGCTCAAATTAAATGGGGTAATCGTCACTTTCTCGGTCCGAATCTCTCTCGCTGCATTGTAAACAATGAGAAAAAGTGAGGAGTCCTTCCTCCTGTGACGTCACGCTACTTCCGGTATAGGCAAGGCTTTTTTTTTTTTTATCAGCGACCAAAAGTTGCGACCTTTATCGTCGTCGTTCTCTACTAAATCCTTTCAGCAAAAATATGGCAATATCGCGAAATGATCAAGTATGACACATAGAATGGATCTGCTATCCCCGTTTAAATAAAAAAAAATCATTTCAGTAGGCCTTTAAAGCTCATTGCTATCTCTCTATTTGAACAACTGGAACACCCAGGAACAGAACAGCAATAAAACACTTGTTTTACTGCTACACTCAAGCTGCTTGACCATCGTGTGAATTAAGCCGTAAAGAAGAAAAACAGATGTGACGTTGTGCAACCCTCTTATTGCATGAATTGTTTTATACCGCATGTCGTTTTTCGAGTCACTGGGTGAGCTGGAGCCTATCCCTGATGGGTACCGAATTTGGTACTTTAATAGGTACCGACCGAATGCCATGGGTATTTTAGAGTACCTATTCAAGTAAAATCAAACTGTGCTAATTGTCAATACCCGTGTTTGGTTGCAGCTGAGGACTGCAACTAACGACCTATTATGCAAAACCAACTTTTCTTTCCTATTGGTACCTGTTTGTGTATTTGGGATCTGCACAAGTCCCAAAAATTTAAAATCAAAGTATGGAGGCATGGCAGAGATATTTATAAAGTTAAAGTACCACTAATAGTCACACACACTAAGTGTGGTGAAATTAACCTCTGCATTTGACCCATCCCCTTTGTTCCACCCCCTGGGAGGTGAGGGGAGCAGTGAGCAGCAGCGTTGGCCACGCTGAGGAATAATTTTGGTGATTTAACCCCCAATTCCAACCCTTGAAGCTGAGTGCCAAACAATCTTGCCCACCTTCGCACTGTTTGGAATTTTCCCCAATTGTGACTTTAGCGGATATCTCAAAATATGGTAGAAATGTATCCAAAGTGCTTCGAGCTGGTCCGCGCTGTAGTCAATAAGCTCTTTCTTTTACTCGATCTTCTTGTCATGGAGCAGACTGGCTTGTACATGCACATGCATCCTCTGCCAGTGCCATTTGTAATATAAAGTAGTGTATAGTTCGAACTTGTATTTGTCAGTACACTCGATATGGAAGCGCTAAAACTACAACATGGATTACAGGGAGAAGATGCTGTTAAAGTGGAGGCACGTAAAGAAGTCTGCCCAAAAAACGACGCATCCTTGAAAATGGTCTGTAAAACCCAATCAATGCCAAATTGACCAAAGAACCACCGTTACATGTTATATAGACCACAAGGAAGTGTTTTAAATGTAGAAAGAAAAAATCTTAACATGACCTCTATAATAGTCGACGAGTGAGCAATTATTTTTTCGATTAATCGACTTACTGCTGTACACGTTTGAGTTTGACGTTGAGTCTGCAACTTAAATTGATACATTTTTAAAACCTGTAATCAATTGAAACAAAAGAAATATACATTGCTGAGAAATTAATTCTTCAACTTTATTCCACAAAGTATATAATCACAGTGGAAAAAAAATTAACAGACTTAAAGTACAAGCTAAAACATGACATTAAGTGCAAAAATGTTTTTATCCAGCACTGTTGGGGTTTTTTAGCAGCATTATTTAGCAAAAAGAATAATAGTGTAAACATGATCACTATTGGCGGTCTATCAATTAAAACATTATTAATAAACTAGTCAACAATAACAAATCTTGGTCAATGAATTTTTATAATTGACGTTGTCACTTATGTCGATTTGCAGGCCAACTCGACACTGTCTTTAAGTACTTGGGAGGAAAACAGATGTATTCAAAGCGGACTGCCTCAAGGTAATGTTGCAATTTTCAATGCAACATGCCAACCAACTAATGTTAAAAGCAAGCATGCCTGATTAAAAAAAAAAAGCGCTCGACTTTTCAAGCTAGCTCAATGCTAATTTCCATTGGATATGCCATATACATGCTACTGATTAGTATTGGTGATTTTACATGGCGATTACAACACTTTCAAATTTGGCAAACAAAACTGCAACATGGATGCACGTTTCAATTAAACAATGAATGTGTGATAAGTACAATAGTTACAGGCAAAGTCTTTGTGGCATTCAACAAAAGACAGGACTGTCATTCTTAACTTATTAGCAAAGACTACAACAAACCGAAATAAATGCACATTTTTAAATAAATGAGACTCAAAAGTGGGGGAAAACAAGATATAACAACTGCACAACAGAGTTAAAAGAGATGGGTCAAACAATACTGAAGCACTAATGCCTTACAAAACACAAGGAGTAATACTGTGTCCCTCTATGCCTCAATGTCACATGTGACCGATACAACTGCTGTGTCATTTGATTGTGAAGCGTCAAACTGTCCATCAAGAAACACTTATTTCGGCTCACAGTGACAGCGCATTCTAAATGAAGTAAAAAAAAAAGTGGCATGCTACGTTTGACGCAAGTTTTCATCCCTGTGATTGATCGAAATGGAACTTAAAAAAGAAGGAACCTTTCCGAAGTGTGGGATCATTTTAATGTATTAGCGCCAAATAAGGTAAATGTTCTTCTTTTCCTGTTAATTTAAGGCTGCAGCTAACGATTATTTTTCTATCGATTAATCTATAGATTATTTTTTCGATTAATCAGTTAATCTATAGATTATTTTTTCGATTAATCTATAGATTATTTTTCCTTTTACCGATTATTTTTTATTCAAAATGAAGATGAAAAAATAAATGTAGGCCCGTTTTTTCAAAAGGCATGGCTTTTATTTACAAAAAAAAAGAAGTATGGCCACTCAGTCAACATTGACAACAACATGACTAAATATTCTGTAACAATGTAAACATATAAAACTTTTAACATTTAACAAAATTAAAAGTAGCTTATTTGCTTTTTAATGTGCAAATATAAAAGTCAACATCCAGTGCAAATCTTAATATTCTGCAATAGTATAAGCATTTCAAAAGTAAAAGTATTGCTTATTTTGCTTTAAAATGTGCAAAAATAAAGATAAACATCCAATACAAAAAAGTGCAAAACGAAATATTCTGTAACAACAGTGTAAACATTTCAACAAAAGTGAAAGTATTGCTTATTTGCTCAAATGTGCAAAAATAAAGATAAACATCCAATATAAAAAAGTGCCAATCTAAATATTCTGGAGCACTGTTAACATTAAGTATTGCTTTTAAAATGTGCAAAATAAACATCCAGTCCAACACAGTACACAATAACCAATTCTACTCATTCCAGTGAGTGACTAACAGTTGTAATGAAGAAAGGTTAGCATGTGTACATGCTCTGGTTCTTTTCTTGTTTACAATATTCCCAGCAGCTGAAAATAGGCGCTCAGAAGGGGTCGATGTGGCTGGAACTGAGAGGTAATTAGCCTTCACCTCAAGCCAGGACTGCGAGTGAGCTGAGCTGCAGTTTATATTTCTAGAAGGTCAACGGGCTCATAGTGATGTTACTAGTGGTTGACTGGGAGGTGTTTATTATCATTTGGGGAGAGTCCGCTGCCTGATGCTCACCTGCTAAACACCTATCTGTAGGGATGTGCGTATCGATCCTGTGGTATCGATATATCGATACTCACACGCTACTCATTTGGCATCACTTTTCTGAAAAAAGTATCGATATAAACCAAAAAACGGCGTGTGGGGGGTGCAAGCATCACTTTCAGATGTTTTTGATGACTTACTTAACTTACTATGTGCTGGGACACCCCTGTACCTGGCAGAGTATAGAGCTGGCCCAGTCACGTGACAGGAGACAGCGAATGAGCGTCGTCAACGTGCAACACACACACAGCCAGCCGACAGCGATGCAGCCAGGCATATCCAGTGTTGTCCAATTGTTGACTTAAAACAGGCATTGTTTTTTTTTTTTTTAGTAATGTTTACTGAATATTTTTGTTTAAATGATTATCCTAAATTCAAATAATTTCCAGACAGGGGAATTTACTGTTAGTTGAAAATTGCTTGAGTATTTAAAACAAGATAAGAAAGAGATACAATTTGGAGATTCTTCAACTTTGCATTACAGTTTTATTTTTTTCCAAGAAAATCTTGAATATATGATTGAATGTGATTTTGGTTTTAATCTGTAACATGATTTCTTACATTTCGAAAACATTAGCCTATTTAATATTTCATTAATTGCTAATTATATCACAAACTTTAAAAAATAACTGCAGCTTCTTGCAATTCGGATTTGACTGTTAATTGGAAAGCCCTAATATTTAATTATTATTATATATAATGTATAGTTATTATTATATATAATATTTAATTTATTTTTCATATTTATGTTATTTATTTTAATTTTACTTTTATTATATATTGACCATAATAAATGTGGTATAAATGGTCTGTATTTGTCTTGTGATTTGTCTTAAATAATAACAATAGTAATAATATTTTTGACTGACAAAAAATTGCCAATAAGAAATTATTGGTATCGGTATCGATGAAAATGCAAGAAAAAGTATCGGTATCGTATCGAATCCTAAAAGTGTGGTATCGCCCATCCCTACCTATCTGCTCCACGCTGAAGCGCTGACTACATGCGCTCTGAATACACACTGCTGATTGGCTGATAATGCTTCGTGTGTACCAATCAGATGGTTGTGTGGGTGGGACAATGCTGCGTGTGTACCAATCAGATGGTTGTGTGGGTGGGACAATGCTGCGTGCTGAGACAGAGGCAGAGGAGCGAAGCAGCTTGTTAAGACTTTAGCAGCTAAAGTTAGCTTTAGCTTAGAAACTCGTTCGGTACACCCCTGTGCCGAACCGAAAGCCCCGTACCGAAACGGTTCAATACAAAACACGTACCGCGCGGACGATTGACTAGTTGATGGTTTTCTTTTCAAATGTTCGTTCATAGCCGTTGTGCTGCTATGATAGGCCATTTCCGCTCGACACAGTGTGCATACAACAACATTATTAGGCCGTTTATTGAAATACTCCCACACTTTTGACCACTTTTGGCATGCTTTTCCCCCCTCGCTCGCACCGCTTGCATCGTCTGCTTTGCGGTCCGCCATGACGGTAGTGTGACGTAAATATGCGGCGCGTCGACGCACAAAAACGGCGTCGACGTATTTACGTAACCGATGACGTCGACTACGTCGACGCGTCGTTTCAGCCTTATGTTAATTATTCAGCTCATTGACCAGGGTTGCTCATTTCATATTTTTTGCTGTACAGATTTTTGTTTAAAAAAATAATTTTTGCTTACTAATAATCCTATTTGCAGGTCAAATGTAGTGACTTTTTTAATCCAGCAGCTGGCTGATGACCATTAAGAAACACTAACAAGAGTATCAGTGCAGTGTCAATACAATTATTGAGTATGCCATACACTCACCGAGGCGTCATTAACCCATCACTAATATTTACCATTATTAGCTGGGTGTTAAATGTTAATGAACAAAGAGATTCTATTGATAACCAAATCAACATTTATTACCACATGAACACACACAAAATTACCGAAAATTGGTAATGTTGAGAGCCGATACCAATTCTCAGGTGCATACATGTTTTGGGGATTCATACACGCACATTAAAAAGTTGTTTTTTTAATTATTATTTTTCCTTTAATTTTTTATATATTAATTTTTTTTTACACGTTACAAGTTCTGACTGATACTTTTTACAAATAGACACCATTACTGCTTTTAAGGCTTATGGCGTTTTCTTCCAAACTGAGTGAATATCTGTTAAACAGTAGGTAGCGCCACACAACTTTTAAGAGGCTTTTTTTTTTTACATGTTTGCATCCCTGCATCCACATAAAACATTTTTTCATTTTTAATTATAGGTATTTGACATTTTTACATTCTATTTTTTCAATGTCTAAAAAGTTGAAAATACTATTAAATGTTTTGCTAAAATGGCTTTTTAAAGGAATGTGTAGGATTTTTAAAGCCAATGTAAACAAAGCATGATGTGAAAGTGACTTTGGCCTGTGATCCTTACCGGATAGTCTTGTGTTTTCTTCTGGCACCACTTCAGTAGCGCGTTCCTCTTAGATCCCCCATACTCCTGCGCAAGTGAAGCCAGGGGGTCTTGTCTTTCCACACTGTCACCAAGGAAACAAGCCACAGGTCCACAGTGAATGACGAAAAGACAGAATGAGACACGTATTAGTGTTCTTGTCACATGTAAAAGTGCAAATATTTTCATTGGTTTACATCCCTAACCATACAGTTTATATTTCTTCACTGTGTATTGGCTCTGTGTTGTAAGTAGGAATGGGTGTCTTTCACATTTCAATCGATTCGGTACCAAATTCCTGAATCGATAATGGTAACGGTTTTTGGTACTTCTGTGGATGTTCATGTCATAATAAATGTTCATTTGTTTAATAATAAAATAAAATGTGTTATTTAACATTTAACAGTGAGCTGATATTGATAACTGCACTGCCCAGTTGTTATATCATCAGTTCTTACATTTCCCAGTCCAATTCGCAAGTTTTATTTAGTAGACTTTGCATGCAGTTGC
>NC_084735.1:44779820-44819820 GCF_033978785.1 Entelurus aequoreus | reverse complement strand
TTATCAGATTTTGAGTTGGAAAAAAGACAGAAATTTGGCTTATTTTGAGAGATATTCAAAAAACAAATGACAAATAACACAAACAGTATATTCTATAAGCCATCCCTTTGTGAAAAGTCATTCTAACCCAACCATCGTCTTCCGTTTATCTGAAGTTGGGTCGCGGGGGCGGAAGCTTAAGCAGGGAAGCCCAGACTTCCCGCTCCACAGTCACTTCGTCCAGCTCCTCTCATTAGATAATGGTGTTTGATTAATGACGATGGAGTTATTTTGGAAATAAAATCATTGGACCCACCTGAATTTGCTGTTGGCCTGGTTGCAGTTAAAAGATGCCGTGCGGTTTCTTAGAGAAGCAGGACTTTTAAATATGGACTCCAGCGATGGACTCTTCCTCATAAGGATGTTAGATTTCATGTCTTCCCCACTGCTGGATAAAATATCTGGAGAGTAAAAGAATGACAGAGATGGTTGGGAAGGCACAAATACTGTTAAAATTTGAGAAATGTGTTTACTAGGTAAGAAAAAACATGCTTCTGCATGGTTGAGAAAGTTGCAATATGTGATAACATCATATAACATTAAGTACATTTATATAAACAAGGTTTGTTTATAAAGGCCTGAATAGTAATATTATTTGTACCTGACAAGTTTCGGCTACCTTGCCTCCCAACAACGCCACGTGACACCTCTCATGAAGGCTGCAAAGGCAAGGTAGTCGAAACTAGTCCAGGAACAAACAAATTTACGATTCAGGCGTTTATAGACCAACCTTGTTCATATAAATGTATTATGAGTAGGCCAAATTATCCTCTTCACAACATTAAATACATTTGCAAAATCATAACACTATCAATAGAAAGATTTCTATTTGTTTTGCTTGTCAAAGTGCAACACAGGCACTGACTTGTGTTGCCAGGATACCAAAATGCTTCCTAATTATTTGCGTTCAATCTGACTTGAAGTGAAACGAGGATGCTCATGTAGGGTAAATAAGGATGATCAGAGTTACATACTGAGAGGATGAACAAAGTTTCCGTGAGTGATGCGTTTTTCCAACAACTTTGACAGGGGCTTTATGTGAGACTGCCTCTGGGAGGAAACAAAAACAGACCAAATCACACAACGATTGAGGAAGCAACAAATAAAAATGGTCAAAGTTTTACTTGAGTGAAATAAAGGTCAGCACAATGGAAGGGACAGACAGACATAAATAATAATAAGTCATGTTCGAGTGTATCTAGAGTGAACTTACCTGGATAGGCGACACTGCAGCAGCAGGTGCTGTGCGCAAAGGTATTCCACTCAGCGGACTTCGAGGTGAGCTTTGGATTTGAAATGTGTGGACTGCAGGTCCCCCTGGAAAAAGAAATGGGTAACTTTGAAAATAGTTGAAGAACCGAAAAATGAATTTATTTTTGTTTGTGTTCAAAAGTAGACACACTATTACATGTTTCTAATCATTGGGGGTGAGCAGACTGATCAAAATAGTGGTGTTATCGATAGATGGTCATATAAGTTGTTTTTAATTTTTTTAATACCTTTTGTGTTGTTCATGTTGTTTATTTTTTTATATTTATATAATGTTATACTGTTTTACCCTCCATTTTGATACACAGGAGGGGTTTGGGGGCAAAAGGCCAAATGATTTGAATGAGAGCAATTAGTAGTTTTCGCTTTTGTTATCTTATCTGTTACCTTATTTGCTCAACTAATTATAACAAAAATGAAATACAGTGCTACCTCAACTTACATGCTTAATTGGTTCTGTGACAGAGCTCTGAACTCAAAACACTTGTACCTCAAATCAACATCTCCCATCAAAAATTAATTTAAATCAATTTAAGGCACAGTTATGCCTTTTTAAAAAAATAAAAGTACTTTTGATATACTGTACATATTGTACAAAACCCCAAACCAGTTAAGTTGGCACATTGTGTAAATCGTAAATAAAAACAGAATACAATGATTTGCAGATACTTTTCAACTTATATTCAATTGAATAGACTGCAAAGACCAGCTATTTAAATGTTCGAACTGAGAAATTTCTTCTTTTTTTTTGCAAATAATCATTAACTTAGAATTTAATGGCAGCAACACATTGTTGGCACAGGGGTCTTTTTAACACAGTGTTACATGGCCTTTCCTTTTAACAACACTCAGTTAACGTTTGGTAACTGAGGAGAGCAATTTTTTAAGCTTTTCAGGTGGAATTATTTCCCATTTTTGCTTGATGTACAGCTTAAGTTGTTCAACAGTCCGGGGTCTCCGTTGTCGTATTTTACGCTTCATAATATGCCACACATTTTCAATGGGAGACAGGTCTGGACTACAGGCAGGCCAGTAGAGTACCCTCACTCTTTTACTATGAAGCCACGCTGTTGTAACACGTGCAGAATGTGGCTTGGCATTGTTGAAATAAGCAGGGGCGTCCATGAAAAAGACATTGCTTGGATGGCAACATATGTTGCTCCAAAACCTGTATGTACCTTTAAGCATTAATGGTGCCTTCACAGATGTGTAAGTTACCCATGTCTTGGGCACTAATACACCCCCATACCATCATAGATGCTGGCTTTTGAACTTTGCGTCTATAACATGGATGGTTCTTTTCCTCTTTGGTCCGGAGGACACGACATCCACAGTTTCCAAAAACAATTTGAAATGTGGACTCGTCAGACCACAAAACACTTTTCCACTTTGCATCAGTCCATCTTAGATGAGCTCAGGCCCAGCAAAAGCGGCGGTGATTGCTGGGTGTTGTTGATAAACGGCTTCCGCTTTGCATAGTAGAGTTTTAACTTGCACTTACAGATGTAAGGACGAACTGTAGTTACTGACAGTGGGTTTCTGAAGTGTTCCTAAGCCCATGTGGTGATATTCTTTACACACTGATGTCGCTTTTTGATGCAGTACCGCCTGAGGGATCGAAGGTCACAGGCATTCAATGTTGGTTTTCTGCCATGCCACTTACTTGCAGTGATTTTTCCAGATTCTCTGAACCTTTTGATGATATTATGGACTGTAGATGGTGAAATCCCTAAATTCCTTGCAATAGCTTGTTGAGAAATGTTGTTAAACTGTTCGACAATTTGCTCACACATATGTTCACAAAGTGGTGACCCTCGCCCCATCCTTGTTTGTGAATGACTGAACATTTCATGGAAGCTGCTTTTATACCCAATCATGGCACCCACCTGTTCCCAATTAGCTCGTTCACCTATGGGATGTGTTTGATGAGCGTTCCTCAACTTTCTCATTCTTTTTTGAAACATATGCTAGCTTTTTTGAAAGATGGTGGTGGTTTTGGGTTTTGTATAACAGCAACACATACAAATGTACTACATACAACTACAGTCGTTTTTATGGAGTAAAGTAATAATAATGTACAGCATTTAGGTATCTTCTTCCAGCTACTTATCCGTCAAACACACCATCAGCAGCTTTTTCATATTTTCATGGATAAATGTCCGCCTTTTAGATACAATTTCAACATTATCTGCTGGCGTTAGACTCATTCTGCTTAAGTATGGTGCAAACTCGCAGAGATACGCTCTAATATCTTTGCCAAGTTGGCGACACCCACGGTCATGTTTTTGATGATTTTGTTCTTTAATTCAATGAATATCATCCAATTCTTCTTCTCAACACTTTACTTCACACTCACTTTACTTCTTCCCATGCTTGGAAAACAAAGTTATGTCCATCTCTAGCTATAAGCTAATGCTTGCGAGTAAAACCAGGTATTTAGGGCGGATCTTACGGGGTTCACTGTGACATTTGCTATGCCAACTAATGGCTGGGATGATTGTAACGTAAATATTTACTTGAAAACGAAAACAATTAGCTGAGAGACAGTTTTTATCTCAAAACACTTCAAATTGGGGCACTCTGTCGAGATACAAGTGTATTCTATCGTTTTGTCGATATTGTTACAATGCTTTAGATTGTACTGTATTTATATATTACATAGTTCATTCAAAATGTTTTGCCTAAATTATTGTATTCCGATTGTAATAATGATCAACAAATTAAAGGAAAATATCATAAAATGATCTTGAAATATGTTCAAGTAAAAAGTATAGGTATCAGCGACACAGGCCCTGTGTTGACTTAGTATCGGACTAACAACAAAATTTGCAGTTTTGCCCACCCCTAATAATCATATTTATCTCTGCAAAGCTCAAGACAAATGGTAGACTATATGTTTTATTTTACACAAAAATTACACAAGACGATTTCCATGAAACTTTGTGCAGATTTGAGGAGCCAAATAAAATGTGCTGTAGTTGCTATTTTTTTCTTTAGTTTTCATTATTACAGTCCACTTGGAATGAGGCCAGGTGATGAAGCACTGTACAGTACTCCAATGCTTAAGTGGAATAGTAAAACCTTGCATGTCAAAATGTTGCTATCAAACTAGTCAAGATACCTAACCGGTGCTATCCTACAGCAGTTACATCATAATTTGCCAGTAAACATACTGGAATTGGTTATACTGCATGTACATCACATGACTTAAACACACTTTTGCAAAGTATTGAAGTTGTGACTGCATTGCAACACTTACTGTGTTCAACCGTATCAAAGGACTGAATGAGGGACTTGACAGTAGCTCCAGGTTCTGTGTCAGCATCACCATTGGTATCTACAGGTGGGCTCGGGATCATGCTGCACCACGGACGGCTGCCCTCAAATTCCACCGCTTTTAAATCATCACCTTGAGACCTGACGGACACAATGAACAGAGTTGTGGGGTGGGGGGAGGGGACATAAACCATAAACTGTACTGTATATGTGCTGTTGAACAGGCTTTTATAAATAATAGAGCAAATAAATAATAATAATAATAATGGATTAGATTTATAAGGCGCTTGTTTATGTTTATACATGACAGCAAATGGTTTATAAGTACTGATACAGTGCACCCGTAAAGTATTCACAGCACTTCACTTTTCCACGATTTGTAATGTTACAGGCTTATTCCAAAATGGAATAAATTCATTTTTGTCCTCAAACTTATGCACACAATACCCAATAATGTCAATGTGAAAAGGTTTTTAAAATTATTTTTGCTAATTTATTAACATTAAAAAACATGTACATCAGTATTCACATTCTTTGCTCAATACTTTGTGGATGCACCTTTTGATGCAGCAATGTACAGAGACATCCTGGATCAAATCTAACGCTTCCCATCCAACCTGATGGAGCTTGAGAGGGGCTGTAAAGAGGAATGGAAAAAATGGAATAGGCAGAACTGCTCAAAGATAGGTCTGCCAAGCTTGTGGCATCGTATTCTAAACGACTTAACTTGTAATACATTTGCAAAACATTTGAAAAACACATTTTCACATTGTCTTTATGGGGGTATGGTCTCTAGAATTTGGAAGAAAAAAATTATTTACTTTATTTTGGAATAAGGCTGTAACATAAATTGTAGGAAAAGTGAAGCGCTGTGTATACTTTCCGGATGCAGTATAGTAAAAAAATTGGTAAAAGAGAATTTCCAACTGTCTGTGAGGCCAATAATGTGTACAGGCCAAGTCCTGATGGATGTATGAGGGCGAGGAAAGTAAGGCAAAGAAAAGGGGAGCTTGTGTGTGTATGTGCGGTGAGAGACATCAGCATTAAGAGACTTGTGGTAAACCAACCATGAAACCAAAAAACTAACAAAAAAAGTCTAATTTCTGCATGAACAGATTCCTTTACCTTTACTGCCAAGGACCTGTGTGATTGATACGTGGCGAGAACTTACCAAACAACAAACATTTTAACATTGAGACATTTTCAAAACAAGCACTCAGCATATTTATAGTTTATTTTATCTTCATTTGCACTTCTGTGTCATGATCTTTCACGACTGTTTTAGTTATGTGCTGTATTTTTCCTGTCCGTTATGTGATGGGGGCCTTCTGTCATGATCCTACATGACAGTGTCGACTATGTTTGTTAATTTCCTGTGTTTAGAATCCCTTCCTGTTTCGGTGCTCATGTTTTGTCAGTATTTCCTGTTTGCTCTGTGTGTTTTGAAGCACCTTTGTTTTCTGTTCCTTGTCCTGCCAGCACACCTGTTCCTCGTTGTCAATTAGTTCTATTTAGTGGCACCATTTGCTCCCTCCTTTGGTGCTGGTTCAGTATTCAGTGTCTGCCATAAAGTGCTGTTGCTTTTTGAGGTTCCCCCCCCCCTGAGTTCCTGCTAGACTTTTGTCCATGTTTCCAAATGCCTGCACAACGCTTGCCTGTTTTGCATCTTGGGAGGACAACAGCCGACATGTGGCATTGTCACACTTGTGTTTGTTATGCTGTTGTAACAGGTCAAATTAAAAAATGATTACAATTGTTATCAGCTGTGTTATATTACACAGCACCACACTTTGTGTTCAGTGCAAGAAGGGTAAAAATGGCTACATGGATACAGAAGGGCTGGGATTAAGTATTTTTTATGACTTGAGTCAACTGGTCTTACAACACGTAGGCAGACAAAGACAAAAACCCACATATCTGCTGGTGAAACATCATTTATTTGTCAGTATTATAAATGACCAAATACACCATCTTTACACAGGCATATGCAGTCTATTGTGGTTTTAATTACATTTCGCTTTATTAAAGACAAAGTGAGCACACGACTACCATCTTCTTTCAACATTTTTTAGTCTTTGAAGCTTTTCTTGTCAACAACTTTTAACATTCTTTTTGGCCGATGTTGAGCACCAAATCAATTTCCAATAGCGCAAAAAACAATCATAGAACAAGGACTTATAGTACACCCTGAGATCATGTAACCATGTGCCCTTTTTGGTATTGAACTCGTAAGATATGGCTAATGGAAGCCATCTCTTTTGTATGATAAACTTTGAATATAAATTATATACGGTTAAAACGTGTTCTGTGCTTGTCTGCAGTATAAAGGAGATTCATATGGACCCATTCATTGTGGTTTACCTGACACATGAAACATGACAAATTGGGGGGTTGCACTATCCACTTTAGCCGCCGGATGGTTATAGTCTTGAAATGTCTTGAAAACTTTGACTACAGCGTCAGTTGCTACGTAGAGTGGCACTTGCCATCATTTTTAGCAGACTGCATTGCAAAATGATTAACCCCTCTCTTCATCTCACGCGAGATCTACCCAAAAATGGGACCATATAAATCCCTTCCCTATTGTAAGTGAGTCAATATATTTTCTAGGTAACTTTTAGCAGTCGTAGTTGTCTTGTGTTGGTATGCACTATCAACACGTATGCAGGTTTAAATAAATACAGTGAAAGTGACTGAGGAATTTAAAGAAACAACATTTAAGTTTTGGCAGCAGGTCATCCTATTTCTGTAAAAATAAAATTGTGAAAATACATACAGAATAATTTTAATAGAGAACCAAAATGAGCACATCGAGATACTGTATACAGAGCAATGTGTACCCAGAGAGACCAGTTCACGTTATGATGTTACATAGTGACATCTATTGGCAAAATATAATACTGCACTTTTATGCGACAGAGAAAGTAAGTAAGCAAATTTTATTTATAAAGCTCTTTTCACAGATAAAATCTCAAATCTCTGTACAAAACATAGCTGAAGTAAAACAATTCAATTGAAACAACAGGGGCAACATCATAAAAAGGATCAAAAGTGGATTAAAAATGATAGTTAAAAGGTGCATTAACCAAAAGCTCTACTAAAAAGAGAAGTTTTCTCATGTTTCTTAAAAGTGTCAACACAGTCAAGATCACGGAGGGTCTGGGAGCTATAGCCTGGAATGCCAGGTCTCCACAGGTTTTAAAATGAGTTTTTGGGATCATGCAACGCACGGAAAGTCAGGACTAAAATCTTAAAACTCAATGCAGAATTTGACTGGAAGCCAATGAAGACTGGATATAACGGGGGTGATATGGGCTGTTCTGAGTGCACTGGTCAGAAGTCTGGCAGCTGCATTTTGTACCGTCTGAAGTCTCTTTAGTGTTGACTTGTTGAAAAGAGTGAAGAGAGAATTGCAATAGTCAATAAGAGATGAAATGAACGCGTGAATGATAATTTCGAGATCCAATTTTGACAGCAAATTCCTCATTTTAGAAATATTTCTGAGGTGATAAAAACAGTTTTTGGTCAGTTGACAGCAGTGACACTCCAAAGACATTGACTGATCCAACACAACCCCAAGGTTTCTGAGGCCGCTTTTAACAGATGCACCCAAAGCACCAAGGGACTTCTTGATCACAGGGATCTTTTTATCAGGAGCAATTATCAGAGTTTCTATTTTGTTAGAATTATCTGCAGGAAATTTGAGGACAACCAGTTTTTGATACAGGATACACATTCCAAGAACTTAGGTAAAAAATGAAACTCTGATTAATTGAAGGAGCATAAAAGTTGAATATCGTCTGCACATAAATGATAAGAAACATTTTTGACACTACTGATCAACCTCGCAAGCGGCATCAAATACAACAAAAATAAAACAGGCCCCAGAACAGAACCCTGGGCCACACCACATGACACTTTGGACATTACATCATTAAAAGCAACTTTTAAAGTTCTTCCATTTATATAAGTAAACCACTGGAGAACTGCACCAGAAAACCCCATCTCAGATTTGAGGCGATCTATCAGTATACTGTGATCCACAGTATCAAAGGCAGATGTCAAATCGCGTAAAACCAAAACTGTGCAGCGACTAGAGTCAGCGAACATAATCACATCACTGGAAACTTTCAAAAGAGCAGTTTCTGTGGAATTAAATGACCTAAAGCCAGATCGGTGTTTATCATAAAAATCGTGCAGAAAGCATTGTTTTTCTTCCCAGCTGAGAAAAATAAAATACAAACAATATAATAGTTGTATGTGCAATCCTACTTTAGAGTTCTCCCTGTTAAATGGTGATTAACCAGAAGGTGAACTAAGTAAAAAAACAAAAATACAATACAACAAAAAAGATTATACAGCTACATATTAATTTAAATTGAAGCCATGATATTTATACAGTAAACCCTTTGTCTAAGGATGTCACAAGCTTACCACATTTAATCTCTCAGTACATAGAATAACGTAAGTGCCACAATGCCACCGTCTCCGTGCTGAAATGAACATCGCTAGTGCCCTTCCACTGCTGTCTTGGTATCAAATGACGCTCCAGTGCCCATTCTAAAAAAATGACAGGGGAAATATATGAGCAATGGTATTAATTATATGTAATTAGTACAAGTTTGCAGCAAAACTACAGACCTTAGAGTTCTAATGTGGTCCATTTTTTAATTAAAACCAACCAGAAGTCTACTCCATGCATGAATCATCAGGTCCATCAAATCTAAAATGCCCACTGATGAAGATGTTATGCATACTACATCTAAGGCAGATGATGTATTGCATGATTTTTTTTTTTGGTCCAGTCATGCTGTGCACACCAATGGCGGCCATGGCATTATTCCTACAAAGAACAGCAGGTGGCAACAACACTCGCTTGTATAAAATCAGCCAAAGCAGATTAATGAGCTAGTCCTGCAGGTGCCTCCTGTCTGTGTAAGGACATGGGAGTAAAACAGGCTAGTAGCAACACCAAGTCAAAGATAGGAAGGTGACAGGAGAGCAGCAGAACATATGTCAGGAAAGGCAGGCTAGCAGGGCAGGGAACTCACCTGAACTTTACATCAAGATCCTGGTCATCTTTGTGAGGGATCACAGAGGGCTGCTGGAGGTAGGGAGCGGCTAGTCTTGGGTAAAGTTGGCCGATTTAGCTGTTGTCTACAGCTACTGATGGCATATATTCATTAAGACCACCCGAAAATTTAAGAAATTCTTTATAATTTCATGTTAATTTAAAAAGGGTTTTTGTAGAGCACACAGACATGAATGAAGAAGTGACTTAAAGGTTTACGCCACAGCAGGCCACATAGGTCAACACGGCACCACAGCACCACTGCAGAAGGTCTAAGCACAGATAGCCAAAACGTATTACAAGGTGTACAATTACAACACTGAGATGTGTGAATGCTGAAGCCCCCATTTAAACAACGGTTACAGTATATTATTCAAACATAAGCCCCTAGAAATAGTGAGTGAGGGCAGGTGTTTTTGCCAGGTGATGGGTAGTGTAAAAGAGGAAGTAGCTTAAAGTAGTACAACAACACACACAGAGAAATACTGCAGGAATTGTAAGAACATTCCCAGGACCAAATATTTTTAAACATGTGGAATACAGTAACATGACAAAAACTAGCTCATGTCTCAATAATTTTTTTAAATACAGCAAAAAGACAATGTAAAGAGAAAAGGCTGAAATGTTGATACGAATAACCAATAAAACAGCATTGTCTTTTTACCCTTTTTGTATGTATATATGTATATACATATATATACATATATATATATATATATATATATATACATATATATATATATATATACATACACACATATATATATATATATATATATATATATATATATATATATATATATATATATATATATATATATATATATATATATACACATATATATATATATACACATATATATATATACACATATATATATATATACACATATATATATATATACACATATATATATATACACATATTATATATATACACATATTATATATATATATATATATATATATATATATATATATATATATATATATATATATATATATATATATATATATATATATATATATATATATATATATATATATATTTCAGTGTTCCTGTAACAACACAATATATATTGCGGGGAAAAAAATGTTCATTCACCTCATTAATAATCTGCCGCATTTTGTAATAACGTGTTACATATTGCAAAAGCTTTTACAAAATGCGTCTGCTGCACTTTTTTTGGGGAATAAAATTAAACAAGTTGGTGCATTATGTAATAGAGCTGTCAAATGAATGAAATCAGATTAATCACACTTTTGAATTTTGATTAATCATGATTAATCACAATTAATATATTTGCTTGCTGTAATTAAATTACCATTTAACTCCGTATTTTACCACAATTTGACACACATTTTTGTTTTATTCTTAGAGTGTCATATACAAACATTTAAATGTTTTACTTAACTGCAAGTTATTGATTTTCTCAAAACTTGGTGACATAGTAAGAATTAAGTGAACATTTTTGAAAGTCTTTGCAATAATATAGTACACAAGGTAGTGATGAACACTAATTTATAGTGTAGTAAACATACTCGCAAAAAACATTGTGCACCATTTTCTTCTGCATTTACTCATCCTTTAACCAGATGTTTAAACAAACAAGCTTATTTACATATTCAGATGACAGTGCTGATCTCTTTTTAGTACAATGCTACCCATGTAGTTGTGATTACTTACTGAGGCCCACTTGTCTCCCGTAAGAAAAAAAAATCAGCATCAGCCAGTAGTTGAAACTTGTTGCTCTTGTTTGTGCAGTACAGTTAATTTATCATTGTTTTAATTGTGCCCTACCAAGGTAGTTTGTATGACGGATCAACTGTGGGGATATGTACGCATGACATCCTGCAGCTCTTGGTCTTCACTGATGTTAAGTGGCCTACATGCAGTGGCGGTTAATTTTGAAATGACATTGTTTGACTTATCTGTGGTATTTTTGTTAACACCATTGACGTGGAGAAAGTCCACCAGTGTTGAAGTTGTTTGTCGTCCTCTGATTATTGTCAATGTAGGATTCTTGCTAGCAGCATCCTCGAGTATATGTTTTGCTTTAAGATGGTATTTCAAATTTGATGTGCACCGATGGCAAGAAGGTTTGTCGCTGCAATACCAACAGATTACCTGCGATGTATCTAAAGTTCCGTCGAAGATTGTTTTGAAGCACAAATGGCCGCCGAGCACACCGCTCTGACTCTCATCACTCATATTTGCTCTGGACTGTGGCCTAATCACTGACTGTCTAACAACTAGGGGTGTAACGGTTAGGGATGATACTCGAAACCGGTTTTCCCGGTTGTTTGATAAGAAAAGAACCGAGTCCTCGGACTCGAATACCTTTTTGAGAACCGGTACCCGTTATCGAGACCACTATAGTAAAGAAAAAGAGTGGAATCCCGTCCCGACCAGAAATGCTCCGTGGGACATCACAAGAAATGACGTCATGTAGCTCAGTCATTAGGCGCAGATAGGGAGAGCAGGAAAACAATGGACGGGAAAAAGCGCTCCAAGGTGTAATAAAGTTCGAAACAAAAGGTATAATCCAACGAATAACTTTACTGAGAGATTTTAGCAGGGTAAAAACACATGACGAACACTTTTACGACCAACCGGAAACATAGCAACCAGGCTAGCAACGCACCTCCTTTACGGCAGCTGTCGCAACGTTCTTAATGCAACCGCAGCACATACATATATATACAACATATCTCCCTTTTTTAACTTTTGTTTTTCTTTCCTTGTAAACAAAACAAAATCACACTGTATATGTGTTGTCTGTCTAATTATAAATAATGCAGACGAGGCGTGTTGGCTGAGTTCTTGACGTTTACTTTCACAGCGTGGCAACATGCAACACTTTTCGGGGTGTCCGCGCATGCTTGTAACTCCCGTTGCATGATGGGTAGTGTAGTTGTTATATTCTCTAGCTCATAACATCTTTCCCCCATAAAGAAATAATGTTAACTCAATAAAGTGTATTTCTTTTTTTAGCTTTAACTTTTCATTTTTTAGCATTGTAACCATATTTGCAAACAACTTTTCTCTTCATAGAATTTTCTTTCGATAAAGAAATAAAGTGCAAAAATGTCAAAGCATCATAACAAACAGTTATGTCAAATAGCAGCAGAAGTGTACTTTTTGGAGAGCTGTATTATTTTCAGTTTTGTGCCCAAGGGACTGATTTTATTTAACACTATATTATTATTTACACACCTATAGTGATCACAGAGACAGGTTGTTTTTGTTTTACTGTATATATTTGTTTCTCTGAAAAATCCCATTTAATATTCTTTGGGTAACAACAGTCAATATTTATTTTTTTATTTTATTTTTTTAGGTGGGTAACAGTCAATATTTATTTATTAGATTTTATTTTTTTATTATATAATAAAAGTGAGCTTTTGTTAAACCAAATATTGTCAATCAATCAATCAATCAATCAATCAATTGTGTGTTTTTTTCCATATACAACAACCTATCTGGGCTCCATAAGAGAATCGATAAGGAATCGGTTCGATAAGAGGATTCGATAATAGGCTCGAACTCGATAATTCCTTATCAAACATCATCCCTAGTAACGGTACACAAAAATTTCGGTTTGGTACGTACCTCAGTTCAGAGGTCACGGTTCGGTTCATTTTCGGTACAGTAAGCAAACAACAAAATATAAATTTTTTGGCTATTTATTTACCAAATGTGTAAACAATGGCTTTATCCTTTTAACATTGGGAACACTATAATAATTCTGCCCACGTTAATCAACATTAAACTGCCTCAAGTTGTTGATCAGATTAAATAAAGTGACAAAACTTTTCTTCTACATATAAAAAGTGCAACAAACAGTTTCAAGTCAACTCATCATGCTTAATTTATTACAGCATTTGGGAAGCCTGTAGTTGATTTGTATTATGTAAATGTTATAATTTCAGCAACATGTGATAGCAGGGACCCTGCCATTCAAAACTACACTGCTCCATTACTAATGATTAATGTAAATATACCTGGGGAAATAAGTACAATAGCAATAGGAGAGACTACACACTCACACGCACACACACACCGCAAAATGAGCAAACGTTACGCTACAGCGAATTAGCCTTCACCTCAAGCCAGGACTGCGAGCGAGCTGAGCTGCAGTTTAAGTTTCTAGAACGTCAACGGGCTCATAGTGATGTTACTAGTTGTTGACTGGGAGGTGTTTATTTTAATTTGGGGAGAGTCCGCTGCCTGATGCTCACCTGCTAAACACCTATCTGCTCCACGCTGAAGCACTGACTACATGCGCTCTGAATACGCACTGCTGATTGGCTGTTACCGCTTTGAATACGCACTGCTGATTGGCTGTTACCGCTTTTTGTGTAACCGATCAGATGGTTGTGTGGGTGGGACAATGCTGGGTGCTGAGACAGAGGCAGAAAAGCAAAGCAGCTTGTTAAGACTTTAGCTTAGAAACTCGTTCGGTACACCCCCGTACCGAACCGAAACCCCCATACCGAAACGGTTCAATACAAAACACATATCGTTACACCCCTACTAACAACGCATGCCGCCTGTCGGGTTAAGACAACAACAAATAGTGCGAATAATCTCCATTTATGATAACAATTTATGATAAATAATTTTTTTTATTTAATCACGTGTTAACACGTTAATTTCGACAACCCTAGTAATAAACCATCGAAATTGATACCTTGATTAGAAAAACTATAGGAAAAACACAAAAGCATTTAGTTTCCTTTATACAGAGGAACCTCGATTCACAGACTTAAATTGGTTCTTGAAAATGGCTCGTAAATAGAAACTTTTGCATACTTCTCCCTAAGAAACAATGTAGATATGAATAATGGGTTCAAGCCTCTACAAAGTTCCATATTTTAGTAAAGTTTGTACATTCTGAACACAATATGAAGTGCTATACAGTACCGTATATCAAACAAACATAACAAGCAGGTGATAGATCAACTTTCTATTTACCGTATTTTTCAGAGTATAAGTCGCACCGGCGTAAAGTCACACGTGCCGAAAATGCATAATAAAGAAGGAAAAAAACATAAGTCGCACTGGAGTACAAGTCGCATTTTTTGGGGAAATGTATTTGATAAAACCCAACACTAAGAATAGACATTTGAAAGGCAATTTAAAATAAATAAAGAATAGTGAACAACAGGCTGAATAAGTGTACGTTATATGACGCATAAATAACCAACTGAGAACGTGCCTGGTATGTTAACGTAACATATTATGGTAAGAGTCATTCAAATAACTATAACATATAGAACATGCTATACGTTTACCAAACAATCTGTCACTCCTAATCGCATACTTGCCAACCTTGAGACCTCCAATATCGGGAGGTCGGGGGTGGGGGGCGTGGTTGGGACGGGGGGCGTGGTTAGGGGCGTGGTTAAGAGGAGAGTATATTTACAGCTAGAATTCACCAACTCAAGTATTTCATATATATATATATATATATATATATATATATATATATATATATATATATATATATATATATATATATATATATATATATATATATATATATATATATATATATATTTATTTATTTATTTATTTTATTATATATATAAATAAAAGAAATACTTGAATTTTAGTGTTCATTTATTTACACATATACACACACACACAACACTCATCTACTCATTGTTGTACTTGAAAGTACAATGCTTTGTTAAGGGTTGAATTGGCCATCCTCTTTCTATTCTCTGTCACTATTTTTCTAACCATGCTGAACACCCTCTCTGATGATGCATTGCTGTGTGGCACGCACAAAAGTGCTTTCATCAAATGCACGAGAGTGTGGAATCTTCCATCTCTCCCTAGCATGGCCCAAAACTTTGTCCAGTTTACATCTGCTGTGACAACTAGAAACACACGAGCCTCCACCAGGGGGCAGTGTAGCGTACCCAGATGTAAAACCTCTTTTGCACAATCAGCCTTTTCATATAAAGCCATAAAGGAATGGAACGACCTCACAACAAACTTGAAAAGTCTTAACAGATTACTCTTCATTCACAATTGAAGTTAAAAAGTGGCTTTGGAGCAATCAAAGCTGCTCACACGGTCACTAAGATGGGCATTATGTTTGACACATCAACCTAATGTGTATTATATTTATCCATGAGAGCATTTTTTATTGTACATTGTGAGGTGTGTCTGTTAAAATCATGGTTGTTTTTACAAATGATGGTAGATGTGAACAAAAGCATGTATTGTCTTTGTGTGATGATGTAAATGAGGTGTGGTTGTATTGTATATTAAGTATGTGTCTATGAAAGGGCATTTTATGACTTTTTTCTTAATACTTGTGTATGATTTTATTGTCATAATTTTATTGCCTGATTTTTGTATCCCTTTAATTTAGGTAGCCAGGGACTGCAGATGGAAATGAGCTATTTAGCTATAATCCGGTACAGAACATATCTGTCTTTGAGCTTAATGTTTCTGTACATTGTCCCTTCAAATAAAGACTAAACTAAAACCGGTCAATCCTTGCTTCCTAGGGAAGATCTTCCCTGGCAAGCAATTGGCACTCCAGTACTTGTACCCGGAGGCTGGTCAGGTCCAATCGCAGCTGCGGCAGACTTTTTTTGGGGGGGGCGTGGCCTCCAGCTCCGGCTGAATACCGGGCGTTTGTCGGGAGAAAATCTCTGTCGGGAGGTTGCCGGGAGAGGCGCTGAATATCGGGATTCTCCCGCTAAAAACGGGAGGGTTGGCAAGTATGCCTAATCACTAAATCCGATGAAATCTTATACGTCTAGTCTCTTATGTGAATGAGCTAACTAATATTATTTGATATTTTATGGTAATGTGTTAATAATTTCACGCATAAGTCGCTCCTGAGTATAAGTCGCACCCCCGGCCAGACTATGAAAAAAACTGCGACTTATAGTCCGAAAAATACGGTAATAAAAAAGTTTAATCAACAACAACTAGCTGCTGTATGCTGTGCTGTGCCAACACGCGCACACACAAAAGTCACTATTGTATCCTTTCATAAACAATATCTCTAAATCCTTAACTTCAACAACCAAGAAACTTAAACAACAGCAGATAACTGAAGAGAAAGGAACAGGGGGAAAAGGAACGGGCGAGGGAGATAGGGGCTGCTTGTTTATGCCCTGGAAGAGCAAGGGGCTGCGCTTGAATGAGAGAAGAGAAAACATTTATTTACCTCCACTGTTAAAGGCCTACTGAAACCCACTACTACCGACCACGCAGTCTGATAGTTTATACATCAATGATGAAATCTTAACATTGCAACACATGCCAATACGGCCGGGTTAACTTATAAAGTGCAATTTTAAATTTCCCGCCACACTTCCGGTTGAAAACTTCTAGGTATGATGACGTATGCGCGTGACGTCACTAGTTAAACGGAAGTATTCGGACAACATTGAATCCAATACAAAAAAGCTCTGTTTTCATCTCATAATTCCACAGTATTCTGGACATCTGTGTTGGTGAATCTTTTGCAATTTGTTTAATGAACAATGAAGACTGCAAAGAAGAAAGTTGTAGGTGGGATCGGTGTATTAGCGGCTGGCTGTAGCAACACAACCAGGAAGACTTTGACTTGGATAGCAGAGGCGCTAGCCGACGCTAGCCGCCGACCGCACGGATGATCGGGTGAAGTCCTTCATCCTTCCGTCAATCGCTGGAACGCAGGTGAGCACGGGTGTTGATGAGTAGATGAGGGCTGGCTGGCGTAGGTGGAGCGCTAATGTTTTTATCATAGCTCTGTGAGGTCCCAATGCTAAGTTAGCTTCAATGGCGTCGTTAGCAACAGCATTGTTAAGCTTCGCCAAGCTGGAAAGCATTAACAGTGTATTCACAGGTCCATGGTTTAATAGTATTGTTGATTTTCTGTCAATCCTTCCAGTCAGGGGTTTATTTATTTTGTTTCTATCTGCATTTAAGCCCGATGCTATCACGTTAGCTCCGTAGCTAAAGTGCTTCACCGATGTATTGTCGTGGAGATAAAAGTCACTGTGAATGTCCATTTCGCGTTCTCGACTCTCATTTTCAAGAGGATATAGTATTCGAGGTGGTTTGAAATACAAATCCGTGATCCACAATAGAAAAAGGAGAAAGTGTGGAATCCAATGAGCCAGCTTGTACCTAAGTTACGGTCAGAGCGAAAAAAGATGCGTCCTGCACTGCACTCTAATACTTCACTCTCGCTTTCTTCATCCACGAATCTTTTATCCTGGCTCAAATTAATGGGGTAATCGTCGCTTTCTCGGTCCGAATCGCTTTTGCTGCTGGTGTAAACAATGGGGAAATGTGAGGAGCCCTTCAGCCTGTGACGTCACGCTACTTCCGGTACAGGCAAGGCTTTTTTTTTATCAGCGACCAAAAGTTGCGAACTTTATCGTCGATGTTCTCTACTAAATCCTTTCAGCAAAAATATGGCAATGTCGCGAAATGATCAAGTATGACACATAGAATGGATCTGCTATCCCCGTTTAAATAAGAAAATTTCATTTCAGTAGGTCTTTAAATACGGCTGCTCTGACAACTTTTTCCAGAAAATACAGTTCTCTTTACAATTAAAACTTGATGTGGTTACTTACTTTGCTGTGGTCATGCCTGTGAGTGCCATTGTACTCATCACAAATAGACTTTTTAAATTATTTTTTAATTTTTTGCGATTTGCGCCTTTTTTGCATGCTGGTCTCTGTTGAGTTATTGGGACTCTTATTGAGTAAGCAAAATGGACACAACTTGTCAAAAGGCAACAAAAACAAAGAAAAGGCACACATGCTGAAGTGCTAATACGTGACTCTTCCTGTGCAGCAAGTGAAGTGGATGGTTCTTCCACCTCACCAATGTTTTCCCCTGCTTTCTTGCCTTCAGGTGACTAAATTAAGCGTTCGTCCACAGAGACATGGTTCGCACAGAGAGGCATAATTGGCACGATCTAAAGGTTCGTAAACCAAAATGTTCACAAATAGAGGGGTTCGTAAATTGAGGTTTCACTATTTAATTTAAAGAATCCAGTAGCGTCGAAGTTTATAACAAAGTGCAGAAAACATTTACAAAATGCGGCGTTATTACATATTGAGGTGAAATTGTATTACATTAATACATATTGCACCGTTATTACATGCGTTACAGTCCCCATACATCCCTTGATTTTTCACTAGGCATCTTTGTGGAAAAGGTTTGGACACTCCTGCTTCAAAGGATGAGAAGGAAGTTTGTGGAGAAAAAGTAGCTATCACACCTGACACCTTGTAGCACCTCCATGTTAGCAGAAAGCTTTGCACTGCGAGCCTGCTCCTCCTGCAGCTTCCTTCGGACTGTACGCAGCTCCTGTTGAGCCTCCACCTTGATGTCATTGGCAACTACCACTGCCGTCTGGAGATCAGCCTGGAACCGACGCCACTCATCCTTTTCCTCCTAATTAAAAAATAAATAAAAGACAGTTTTTAATGGAGATAAATGTTTATGGTCACATGCAACATTCATCCATCTAACTGCATTTGATTCATGTCAGAATGCATGAGTTGTGACATTTAGACATGCGTAAAGGCTGGAGAAACAAAGTACATCTACTAATGTTTTCAACATTTATTAAATACTCAAAAGTTATTGTACAAATACTTAGGGTAAGCATTTCCAAATATTGTTCAATACATTATTGCGCCCTCTGATGCGGACCATTTAAAAGAATCAAGGAGCAATGAGGATGTAACAATTGCAAGTCTGATGTAAATGAAGTTGGGCAGCAGTTAAAACAAAATAACAAAATATATCTCCTACACCTTACCTCCATTTGTTTACTGAAAACTTTCAGTTTTTGTTCTACATCCGCTTTCTGCACCTCCAACTTTTTAACAAGATCTGCAATGACATGTTAAAAGTCTTAGCCAGTGGGAATGATGTGTGTATGCCTAATTTACCTAGCTTACATGAATACTGGGAAGGGAATCATGGATTACAGACAAATTGTCATGAAAACTGTTAACGGTAGAATTGAATTTCAACATGGGCCCACTTAGAAGACTACATGGTTTACATAATACAGTATACGACCAATACCGAAATATGAAGCTAATAAAACATACTTTCCAAGTCTAGCACAGTTTGATTAGTGTGAAGGTTTACAGCCCGCTGCTGCTCGACCTGGTCCTCCAGTTCGAAGATGGTTTCTTTCATCTCCTTCACTTGTTTTTCAGCCTGGATCCCCGCCTCCTCCAAAGCACTCACTCGACTGCTCATCTCCTGCTCCCTTATCTCTGCTCTCTCCAGGATCTGCTGGCCTTTAGCCTCCATCTGTGTGTGCATTTATGAGTTTAGGATCCGCATGAATGGGGAGAGTAGTTAATAACCATGCTTGCGTCCTCTTGACTCAGTCAAACTACATTTAGTTCATTGGGTAAAGACTTAGATTGGTAAAAAATTTTACAATGTACACTAAAGTGTAGATCGAAAAATATAGTAACAACAAAAGCAAAACAAGGGCCACCTAACCTAGCAAAAAATGTGTTTCTAATGTGTACAAAATGATACCCTATACACAAGAAGATAATAGCAACAGGATTAGTCTTTGTTCACACATGTAAGGTAGACCACCCTACCGTTGATGGTGAAGGCATCCCATGATTCATTGATAACGTCCACCAAAAAGTCTCAAACATCGTTTTTAAAAAAGTGTAATATAAGAGATATGAAGTATGCTTACATCATAGTAATAATGGTCACATAAATACTAAAAAAAACATATCTATTTTACCTTGGACATGTCATAGTAATAATGCTCACATAAGTACTAAAAAACATATCTATTTTACCTTGGACATGTCATAGTAATAATGCTCACATAAGTACTAAAAAAACATATCTATTTTACCTTGGACATGGTAGCTTGTGCATGCTCAGTCTCAGCTTGGGCTTGCAACAGGTCCTGCCTCAGCTCTCTCACTTCCTGCTTCAGTTGGTCCCTCTCCCCATGGGCTATCTTCAGCAGGTCCTGCAGCTCCGTACAATCACTGGTACTCTGCATGACCTTCAGGTCACCCACCATTAGGTTTTGACCTATCTGAAAATATAAAGTTACATGCCTTAACACCACATGACAGCAGTAATAGTTATCAAAGCTTAAAATGCTTATGACGATAATGATGCTATTAAAATACATCTTTCATAGTTTTGATACTGTGATAATGATGACAGTGACGCTACTGATTTCATAATTACATAGTTAAAAATGGAAGAAAAAGCACTGACATTATTGTAACTAGAGAAGACTGGATAAACCACTGGCATGTATGACTATTGTTGGTTCTTAGATGTACTGTCAGATAAAAAATACTACCATAATTTCCGGGCTACAAGCCGCTTGCTACTTTGTTCCCACGCTTTGAACCCTGCAGCTAATTTATGGATTTTTTCCGGGTACACAAGCTTCACATTCCACTAAAAAATCTAAGCATCGGTGCATCAGACTAATGTAATTAATCACATTTGAATCAAACACACTCACACAATCATTCAGTCAGCCATTTCGGGCCTGATCTACTAAAGGTTTGTGTGTACTAAAACATGTGCAAACGCAAAGTTGCTCTAACTAAACTTGTGCACAGTGGGTTTTGTCTGTTAAGTGAGCAGAATAAAGAGCTGTCTTCATTAATATGCAGAATATACGCAAAATTATCAGAACGCCTACAATACTGAGAGAAAAAGATGTAAATATACTATATTAAAATTTTCCTGAGGGAACTCTCCTGAAGGAATCAATAAAGTACTATCTATCTATCTATATAGCACACGCAATGTGATTCATCAACACTGATCCCTGCTTGGGGCAGCACGGTGGAACAGGGGTTAGTGTATGTGCCTCACAATACAAATGTCCTGATTAGTCCTGGGTTCGATCCTGCGCTCGGGATCTTTTTGTGTGGAGTTTGCATGTTCTCCCCGTGACTGCGTGGGTTCCCTCCGGGTACTTTGGCTTCCTCCCACCTCCAAAGACATGCACCTGGGGATAGGTTGATTGGCAACACTAAATTGGCCCTAGTGTGTGAATGTGAGTGTGAATGTTGTCTGTCTATCTGTGTTGGCCCTGCGATGAGGTGGCGACTTGTCCAGGGTGTACCTAGCCTTCCGCCCGAATGCAGCTGAGATCGGCTCCAGCACCCCCCACGACCCCAAAAGGGACAAGCGGTAGAAAATGGATGGATGGATGGATGATCACTGCTTTGCGAGCACTATTTTGTGTTTTATTTACTACGTCTGAAAAGTATGTGCACGTACGCGGCTTTAAGAAAGTAGGTGCTCGTGCTGCAAAGACAGACAATGGACAGAGAATCCTCCATCCGAAGTGTGTTTGTCAACATATTTGGACTGTCAGAAATAAGAATATTAGACATTTTGTCTATTCAGCAACAATTTTTTATAATTGTATAGCTGCATGCCGGGTGACTAAAGGGGCTGATTAAAACAACTTAAATCGATGCGTTTTGGTGTGCTGTACTGTTTTTTTGATGACCTTTGTTTTTTCACATAGAATAAATATATAAAAAAAAGTTAAAGTACCAATGATTGTCACTGAAGGATATATATATATATCTTTATATATCCATATTTTGTGTTACTTATTAATTTTCATAGTCATATTGCATATAGCTAATGTTCCATATTGTACTCTTTGCTTTTCTAATCATCTCATGACAAAGTGCTTGCACTGGGGATGGCCTTGGGGTGGAAGGCAGAGAGAAGGAATCCTCCTTGCTTTCCTGCAGCCCAACTCTAGATAAGAAGCACAATGAGCATGTGTTTGAGGTGAGACAAGTGAGGGCGGGGGGGGGGGGGGGGGGGGTATTGAAGAGGAGAGTGCATTCCGGGATGTTTTCAGATCAACTTGGGCTACGCATTTGTATGTGTTGTTCGAGGCTGGTCTCTATTCTCAAATATTTGACAATAAATTACAAAATACCTATACTGTGCTTGGTGGTACCTTTGAGTTCAGTTTATATGTCATCTAAGGAACTTGGGACTGACCAGCGTTTTACATCCCACTTGGAGGAACATCTGGTCAAACGCAACAATTTGGGGGCTTCGTCCGAGATGACACGCTGACAATTGGACCTTCTCTTGCAATCTTCTGGACAGACTCACATGGCCAAAACATAATTCAAGGTAAGCAGAACCTTTCTTTTTAGATAAAATCTGCATTAGGAGTCTGCCCAGAATTCTGTAAGTTAAACACTGCTTTGTACCCCAGACACAGATTGGTGATTTTGATAGATTGATTGCATTTTTGCCGAGCCTGCCATTGCATTAAAATTGTAAATAAGTGGTCAACTCACGTCATTGTGTCTCGATTACCGTGACGGGCAGTTTCATTGACGAGTGAACTAATAGTTGGGTGTGGCTCACCCTGGGTAGTTGGTCGCCGCCTAAAAGAGTAACGGGTTGGATGCCCTTCATATGGTACAGTAAATACTCCCTGGTTGTAAGATCCCTGTGACATCTTTATGTGCACACAAACTAAGGATGGGTTGGAGGCCATTTGTAAAATACAATAAATACTCCCTGGTTGCGAGTTCCCTACGGCATTAACGTGTGCGTTAAAATTAAGAATCGTACGGGAGGAGGCCCTTCTGTACCATATGATAAATTCCACGGCTGGAGGCCATTTGTAATAAATACAATAAAGATTCCCTGGTTGTGAGGTCCCGGCGACACTTTAGTGTGCGCTAAAATTAAGGAAAAATAGACACAATGGACAAGGAGTGTGACAGACAAGAATGTGATGACGGCTGGGGAAAATGTGATGAATCATTACTGTTTAATAATCAATTGAATGCACTGTTGTCGACAATGGAATTAGCAGGTAGAGTTTAAAAAGAAAAAAAAGAAAAAAAAAGAAAAGAGAACGTTCCTTGAAAGGGTTAAGAGGGAGTTTACAATACTCGAAAAGTTGTGAACTCAAACGTCTGGTAAAATAAAAAATAAAATAAAAAAGTAACTGGAAGTTTTATGGTAAAGTGAAACGCAGAGAGAGTGCTTACGTGTGCGTGTGTGTGTGTGCGTAGGGCCGTAGGCACTTGCTTGTGTGTGCGTGAGTGCTTACACGTGCATGTGTGTGTGTGTGTGCTGGATGCGCGTGATCATGTGTGTGTGTGTGTGTGTGTGCGCGCTGGTGAAAATGGAACAGGCAGGTCAAGAGAAAAAAGAGCAGGGTTGGTGCTCGAGAATTTAAGAGTTTGGCGTATGATAAAAGTAAACGGGGATTACGTGGAAAAACGAAATGCAGCAAAAGAACAGATGATTAATGAGACAAATATGACAGATGGATTGATTGGTCTTTTGCCTGCCGCGCATGCGTAAGACAATTCAAACGACCCGCCCAGACTTTGACTAAGCCACCGCCCTATGACGTAAAGCCGGAGGCGTCTTTATACCCACTTTTGACAGTCACAGGAGGAGCCCTGGTGGTCGAAACAGAAACAAAGCTCTCTGGTCCACCCCCTACTCCTGTGACAAATGAGGACGGTGCTCACACAGCCTCTCTAAGATTGAACCCTCCTCCAAAACTAACGCTGTCTCCTGAGTGTAAATCACCTCTGGTGCCTAAGCCCCAAAATAACAGCCACCCAGCGGAAAACCTCCCGAATATGCCTAATCTTAGTAGACAGCAGAAAATGCATGAGTCAACGCAAAACTCCTCACTTTACACGCCAGACCATTTTGTTGCCATAAACAAATGCCCTCCCCCAGTAGATGACAGCCTCTCACGTGCACATCAGACATTCTTGAACAACACACAACAGAGCCAGACTTTTTGGTCTCCTGTAACTGTTAATGGCTCAATGGAAGGCTACATTGACCAACACCCACATGAACCACATGCATACAACACACGCTCAAAAAAGCTGGAGGGACACGCATATCCACTTTTTTCCTGATAATAGCGGCAGATTTCAATATAAGCCTTTTGCTGTGGCAGACATGCAAGCCATTGTTGACAAACTTCCACCTGTGTCTGAAGGTGGGAGTCTTTGGCTCAACACATTAGACAAGCTAACAGCAGGATACACTCTCTCCGTAGCAGACTTTAGAAGCATTTTGTATCGTTGTGTTTCCACACAAGATTGCAAAAATACAGAACAACAAGCAGGATTAATGGCTGAATCTTCGACCTCACCGATAACACCATACGTTACAAACATAGCTACTGCTATGCGCAGTCTCTTTCCTCAAGATGAGGATGATAAGGCTAATGACAGAGCAGCAAGGAAGCAACTCCTTAATTTACAGATCGCTGAAGATAAAAGGTCAAAAGAACTAATTAGTAAAAAATCAGCTAGGGTATATTCAGCACTGGGTGACCTTGCTTCTGAGTTCCAACAGGTGGAGGAAAGAATCCTCAACAGACGTGCGACCAGACGGTTGGACTCGGGTGGTGGACAACACGGTGCTTCAAAGCCAGTCCGGGGTGGAAACTGTTTCGGCTGTGACCAGCCTGGTCACTGGAGTCGTGACTGTCCGAACATTTCCGAACAGGAAAGGTTCCGTAGTGCCAACAAACGAACACAAAAGCGTGGCAAAGGACGCCCACCGCAGGAGCCCCAGCAGGAGATACAGACTGGCCCCCTGCTGGACATGAGTGTCAATGGACAATGTTATCAGTTTGTGATTGACACTGGCGCCACCCATTCGATTCTGAATGCAGAGGTACCAAAGAAACTGTGTGCTTCCTCTTTAAAGGTCGAAGGCTTCGCTGGGGTCACAAGAAGGTTACCTGTCACCAAACCACTTCCGGTTCAGATTGCGGGACACACACTAAAGCACCCCTTCGTGATTGAACTGCACACACCCTGCCAGATTGGTAATGACCTCCTTTACAGACTGTACCCTGACATTCAATATCGCACAGAAGGAACGTTCCTGGTGTTACCTGACGGCTCAACCACCAAGCTGCGACACCACTACCAAGACTCCTCCATGAGCTCAGACCACAGCCTGTAACAACAGGAATAGCTGACATCCAACTGCTCTAACAGTGAAAACCCTGACTGACTGAGATGCTTCCGTGTGTTCTGCCACCCGACTCGCCATATGTTATGATTATTTATATATGTTGGAACTCAAGGTGTGACTGCTCATGTTGACCTATCTTTGAAACAACTAGCATGGTATAAGATGGACACAATTGTGTCCCACATTGTTCACTTGCTCTCTGTCTCGCCTACAAAACCAAAGAACTTAGGTGCAATGATAAGACACGGCTTAGCTGCCAAACATTACACCGACACCCAAATACCACATTTTCAATTGTTTAGGTTTAGCACATAGTTGTGTTAAACACATAACTATGGGCTGCACTTTAGACACCTGTAGGCTACGAGGAGCTAGCAGCTACACAACAGCTGAGCTAAAACGACACATTACACATTTAAGCATATCAAATAATTATAGTTGCTCATTACATACACAAAGTTGCCATGGCAGAAGTCTGATAGAAAGTATTCAGTAACAAACGTGTCCGCATCATTCGACTTTCTACAACATGAGCTTGACTTAATCAATTATTGGGGCCAACAGGTGTGGTAAAATTTCAAAATACTATTGATAAAGCATCCGCCCTACGGGTAGTATTTTTCTAGTATTTGTGACAATATAAAATATAAGCATATTTAGTGGAGTTTGAGTTATTTGTGATATTGCTAAGGGGTCCCCTACCCTAACAACACCCTCCAGTGGACCACAGAGGCTAAAGAGACTATCATTGACCTCAAACATGACTTGTCCTCCGCTACTTGGCTATTAGTTGACCTTTTTCTTAGATGTTTCTGAAAGTGATAGTATTACTAACACAGTCCTTTTTTCAGAAACAGAAGGGGGTGAGTGAGGGTAGATACAGACTCCTTGGAACAAAATCGACAATCATCCGACTCTGACACATTCCATAGTTTTAACGTTTTTCCCGTGGGTAAGAAGTTATAACTAATTTTAATTTGAAAATAACGATTTTACACATCGATAGTACTTTAGTAGATCAAATTTAGAATATGGAGGAGGTGAGGGTGAACCATGTATAGTCTTTGATTTCACTGATATGATCAATACGATACAAGGGAAAAGGTACGTACTGACTTGTGTTGACAATTACAGTGGTTGGCCGGAAGCAACAACAGCCTCAAAAGAGGATGCAACATCAGTAATTAAATTACTTGTGAATGACCTAGTACCCCGACATGGTTTCCCCAAAAAGATTAGGTCAGACAACGGCAACCATTTAAAAAAAAAAAACTCACTTAGCCATGGTCGAAAAGGCTTTCGGACTAGAACACAGGTTTGGGGTACCATCCTGAGTCCCAAGGTAAGGTTGAAAGGATGGACCAGAACATTAAAAACTAATTGGCTAAAATCTGTGCACAGACCAAATTTAATTGGATTGACATGTTGCAATTAGCGTTAATGATCATTCGAAGGTCCGTGAATAAAACTGTTTTACCGCCCTTTGAGTTTTTCACCCTATGAGCTGCATACAGGTCAGCCCAGGACCAGCAGCCCCCCATGGAAGGAGGACTCAGCGTAAAACCAAAATGGTATTTTACACAAAAAAATGCAGAATTTATGTGCCAGTTCTTCTGTACAGATACGAGGATGACAGCCCGCCACTCCAGATTCCCTTCCGCCCACTGAGAGGGTCAAGATCTAGGTCATCAAACGCAAGTGGACGGAGCCCAGGTGGACTGGTCCCTTCAAGGTCGTGGAACGGACGTCCCACGCCCTTCGATTGGCTGGTTAAAGGGACACCTGGTACCACCTCTCCCTCTACACTCCTGCTGAAGAACCTGACAGATTACCAGCGGATGTCATTGCTGACATCGCCACTACATCTGCCCCACTCGACCCCCCAGCAGCGCCTTTTGAGCCTGAGGCATCTGAAGAAGAACGGGAGCAGAAAACGACTAATTTTTAGTGTGTGTGTTAACGAGGTAACACACATAAGGGGTGATTGTGCTAGTAACCTCTCCCCCTCTAGGTCATAGAAGAGCGAGGCTTTAATTACACACACATAATCCTACAGCCCAGAAGACGACGCTGAGAGAGAGATTTTCTACCTATATTACTCTTTTTAACTTCTATATTGTATATCCTTATTTGAGGCCAGCCTTTATACTCGAAGTTATCCAATTTCTCTTGCTTGTTTTCAGCATAACTACATGTGTCGTTACATTAAGTGAAAAGTTTGATGTTTATCCCCGTTTTGTTACCTAAATTACTCTGATATTGATAGACGAAAGGCAGGATGTTACACCCGGTAGTGTTCCCTGACGGACTGGTGCTTGGGCGTGTTCTACTGTCTTTGTGTCTCAGTTCTTCCTTCCTGACAACAGTGACTGACAAGTGTCTAAGAACATACAGCGGACTTTAAATAGACTGGGTCAAAGGGGATAGCAAGACTTATTTTTTGACCTGTGCAGTGTGATTAATTACGGGGGACACAATAGCTATTACAGTGGTAATAACCTCTATATTTGTTACGACTCAACCCTGAACCATTGGTGTCGGATGCAGACAACATACTATGGTAAGTGGTGCCCATCGTCCCTTTTATGTTGTTTTGGGGGTTGACCTGACTGATACAGACTCTAAAGGAATTATTAAAATTAATGTACTTGAGAGGGCGTTAACTACCTCTACACCCTCTGTAGCACCTAAAGTACCACCCCACCTTGGTGGTGTTTCAAAGGCTCTCACATCTGTGCGTGCTAATGACATCACCACCGAAGGCCTGGTAACTTTGACCTTAGGAGCGGGTACAGGTAAACCTGTGGCTCAGGTGGATGCCAAAACCTGGGTGACTGTGTTGCTTGTTCCGCTGGACGTCCTTTTCCCCACACTTACCCCGCCCCTTTTAAGTTGACTGACATAAATGGCTCAAACTGTCTTATTTCCTTGTTCTCTGAACCCACGCCACCAGGGTGCGATTTGTTGGCTAGTGTGTACCCTCCTGTTGACAATTCCACCCGACTTCTTCCATTTGTGGCCCAAAAGCTGAATTACACGTGTTTTCAATTCAAAGGACCCTCTTCGTCCCCCAACAAATTGGGTGACATTAACCCTTCCTGGTGCACCACACTGATAGATGGCTCAAGGATAGGCCCTTGGGCACGAGCTGACTTATTCTGGTATTGTGGGGAGCACAGATTGTACATTAGAATCCCAACGTTATCCGTAGGGCTTTGTGCTATGGTTACACTGGTGACCCCACTCACCCTAGTGGGTACCAAATGAACTCCCCTTGTAACTCCTGTCTCAGCGGCCTCTCTAACTTCTCGCCGACGCCGCCATGTTTTATCTCGGAGGATTGTAAAGGGCTCCTTTGATCTGATGAGAAACCCTGATGGTGTTTACTTTGATGCAATTGGACAACCAAGAGGGGTCCCCTCACAACACAAATTGTGGTGTGAATCCTGTGCAGGTTTCGAGAACCTTCCTATCATTGGTGCTATTTTCCCTGCTACTAAAAATGTAGAACGCATTAACTATGTTTTTTATAATCTGTTGAGACTGACCAACCTGACTCGTGACGCCGTTGAGGGACTTGCTGAACAACTTGCCCCGACCTCCCTCATGGCCATCCAGGACCGCATAGCCCTTGACCGCATCCTAGCCAAGGAAGAAGGTGTGTGTGCAATGTTTGGTGACCAATGCTGTACCTTCATTCCTAACAACACTGCCCCCGATGGCTCAGTTCAGAGGGCCTTAGAGGGCCTTAGAGGGTCTCCAGGCCCTGTCTAAGGAACTTACTGAAGTTTCAGGGGTCTCTGACCCCTTTAAAGATTGGCTCCAAAGCACATTGGCAGGTGGACTGACCTAATTAAGTCTGTCCTGGTCTCCATTGGAGTTTTCTTGGCCATTATAGCCTCTTGCGGTTGCTTTATCACCCCTTGTGCTAAGTCTCTATGCACCCGCATCATTGTTAGAGCTGTAGAAGGTCAACCCCACCCTGTTTCTGGGCTCGTTATGTCTTTGAAGGGGGTCAAGCAAAATGGAGACTTTCGAGAATTGTTGGTTTCCTTCCCTGACCATGACGACATTGACGTGGACTCCCTCCATCTATCTTCCATGTAACTATGCTGTTGTTTTATGCTAACTTGCTAAAAAAAAACAAAAAAAACACAGCACCTACTTTAATGTGGGGCGTGCTTTAGAAGTGTTGTACTAGAGGTAAAGATCTTTTTAAAAGATCTTGAAGGGGGAATTGAAGGATATATATATATATCTTCATATATCCATATTTTGTGTTACTTATTAATTTTCATAGTCATATTACATATAGCTAATGTTCCATATTGTACTCTTTGCTTTTCTAATCATCTCATGACAAAGTGCTTGCACTGGGGATGGCCTTGGGGTGGAAGGCAGAGAGAAGGAATCCTCCTTGCTTTCCTGCAGCCCAACTTTAGATAAGAAGCACAATGAGCATGTGTTTGAGGTGAGACAAGTGAGGGCGGGGGCGGGGGCGGGGGCGGGGGGGGGGGGGGATATTGAAGAGGAGAGTGCATTCCGGGATGTTTTCAGATCAACTTGGGCTACGCATTTGTATGTGTTGTTCGAGGCTGGTCTCTATTCTCAAATATTTGACAATAAATTACAAAATACCTATACTGTGCTTGGTGGTACCTTTGAGTTCAGTTTATATGTCATCTAAGGAACTTGGGACTGACCAGCGTTTTACATCCCACTTGGAGGAACATCTGGTCAAACGCAACATCACACACACACTAGATGTGGCGAAATTATTCTCTGCATTTGACCCATCACCCTTGATCACCCCCTGGGAGTTGAGGGGAGCAGTGAGCAGCAACGGTGGCCGCGCCCGGGAATCATTTTTGGTGATTTAACCCCCAATTCCAACCCTTGATGCTGAGTGTCAAGCAGGGAGGTAATGGGTCCCATTTTTATATTCTTTGGTATGACTCGGCCGGGGTAACATATCTTCTATATGAAAAATACTTCTTAGTAGTAAGTATGCATTTTTTGTGTCTTGAGCCCAGTAGGTGCTGCCTCTCTCCCATGAGCGCACCTTCAAGCAAATAATTAAAGTGGGTTTCAATGTAGATGCACTGCCGGACTGCTTCTAAAATGCCCATAACAAGTGGTATATGTCTTCTGCATTTTGGAAACATAGCAAAACGCCGCAGGTCGGAGCATGATAACATGAAAGTGCAGTAAATGATCGAATGTTTCCATGGTGAAAGCCGCATGCATCTGCAAAGACGTCATTTAAGTAAGGCGGTCTGTGCCAGTTATGAATAGCACGTGCAGTGTTAATATATCGTAAGCAACAAGCTCACTAAAAGTACACGCTACTTTATAAATTGCACACGCTGTTAAGCGCATGGTATTTGGATCTTAGTAAATCAGGCCCTTAGTTTGTTATGGACTCACCCTCCCCATGTAAAATGCATACAACGAAGCCCCAAAGCCAAAAACGATCTACCCAGCTATCAAAAAAGGAAAAAGCCACCGCATGGAACAAAAATCCGACACCATTTATAGGCCCAAATTGTTCAATCGTGATATAAATTACATTTGTAAAGCTACAGAAGACGTACAGTTAGTATTATTCGCGGACGATACAACAGTGTTTTGTTCAGGAGAGAACAGACAGAAGTTAATACAAATAATAATAGAAGAAATTAACAAATTAAAAAGATGGTTTGACAAAAACAGACTATCCTTAAACCTTTGTAAAACTAAAATAATGCTATTCGGTAAGAGTAGAAAGGAAAGTCAAACACAAATACAAATAGACGGAATACAAATTGAAAGAGTAAAATAAATCAAACTTTTGGGTGTAATAATAGATTAGGAAATGACCTGGAAATGTCATATAAAAATATACAACATAAAGTAGCAAGAAATATTTCAATAATGAATAAAGCAAGCGGTAGAAAATGGATGGATGTTCTAGATTAAAAATCACTTCATATTCTCTACTGCTCGCTAGTGTTACCATAGCTGAGCTATTGTGCAGAAATATTGGGAAATGTTTAGGTATAATGATGGATGATAAAAAATGAGCTTGAAATCTTCATATAAAAAATATACAACATAAGGTGGCAAGAAACACGTCAATAATGAATAAAGCTAAATATGCATTGGACCAAAAATCACTTCATATTCTCTACTGCCCGTTAGTGTTACCATATCTGAGTTATATGGGGAAATAACTACAAAAGTACACTTCATTCATTAACCGTGTTACAAAAAAGATCAGTTTTAATGTTGGACATAGAGAACATTCAGACCCTTTCTTCATTGAACCAAAAATACTGAAATTCCACGACATAGTGAATTTGAAAACAGCTAAAATTATGCACAAAGCAAACTATAACCTGCTACCCAAAAATATACAACAATTATTTTCAACAAAAGAAAAGAAATATAACCTTAAAGAAATATTTCTCTCAAAACATTTGTACGCACGTACAACACTTAAGACCTTTAGTATATCAGTATGTGGAATTAAATTATGGAATGGATTAAGCAAAGAATTCAAACAATATACTAATATAATCCAATTCAAGAAACTCTTCAAACTTAGTATTTACAAAGTACAAAGTAGAACAACCATGATACACATTCTGAATGTATTGATAATCCTATTTATCTCACCATATGAAATACAACATACTTTACTAATTATTATTTTTATTTTTTTTTCAATGTTATTACTTATGGAGTATATTGTGAATGAATTGAGAACAGGAAATGAACACAAGTTTTAGCAACTACTATGTAAATGAAAACGGGTAGGATTAAATAAGATCTGCTTCTTCCTACTCCGTTTTGAACATGTTGAAAACAAACTGGAAAATGTAATGTATCATGTATGTATGCATGTTCGAAATAAACTCAAACTCAACTCAACTCAATGAGCACAACTGCGTGTGTAAATATTTCATGCTTCAATGTTTACAGCTGCTAAGTCATTAGACCTGTGTGGCAAATATACTGTATGTACAAACTAAAATTTGTCCAAAAATTAGGTGGGTGCGGTTTATACTTAAGTGCGCTCTATGGTCTCGTAAATTACGGTAACTGTTAATACCTAAGCATTGGACAATGTTAAGACTGAGTGGTCATTTTATGCTATTCTTCTTTGATTTAATGTTATCAAAATAAAACTGACAAGCTCCTGTGAATTGTTAGTGTCAATTAAACTTCGTAAACTCACTGGAGTAAAATTCTGAGCAACCTCTCCAATCTTCGAGTTTAGGCATGCATAATTACATTAAAAAAACTTGACACGCACCTTTTGCCTTTCTATGTCCAGCTGTGCCTTCAGCCTAATGTTTTCCAGTCTGAGACAATCTGCTGTAGCCTTGTGCTCTTCTGCAGACTCTGCGGCGTGACCTTTGGCTTCTAACTCCCTGTTCAGTTGGGTGTGCATCCTGTCCATCTCTTCTCTGAAGCAATGCACCTGGCCCTGGTCCTCCTGGTGTTCCTTCTCAAGAGCGCGTAGGCCGCTAGTTAGCTGCTGCTGAATGTTCACCAGCTTCTCTCTTTCGAAGCGGGAGCTCTCAACCAGTTCAGCATACCTTTGCTCCAGTTCGACAAGTCGAGGACCTTCGCTGTTGAACTTATCTTCTCTCAAGGACTGAGCCAGGGCCTGCTCCTGAAATCGGTTTGCGAGTACCTCGTTCTTTTTGGCCAGCACCTCTAAACGTTCCCTTTGCTGCTGAAGTGAGGTTTGCAGGAGGAGCTTTTCGTTAACAAGACGTTCATTTTCTGCAGTCAGCTCTTGCACCACTTGCTGCTGGTCAGTGAGCTCGTGCAGAGTGGCTTGCAACTCCTCAGCAGTGCTATGGTGATTTTCTTCCATCTTGTGAATCTGTTCTGTTAGACTTTGCACCGACACATCCTGCCTACTTGCAGTGGCATCATCGCTGACACTGCTGCTGAGGGGTTCTAAACTTGGAATTTTCTCAAACCCTGACGAGTCAGGTGAAGGTGAGTCTTTAAAAGACGTAGAAGAGACAGAAGGTTTAAGAAGGCTGGGGGAAGAGAGGTGATCTAATTGTTGACCAAAAGAATTGGACTCTGAAGGCAGGCCATTTTTCTGAGGTTTAGAAGGACTGCTTGGCAGTAGTGAGCTCTCAAAACTCATAAGCCTTCTCTTGAGAACTTGGTTTTCCTCCCTCAGGTTTGCCAGCTCTTTTTGAAACTTTGCATTCTTTTCTCTCAGCTCCCCAACTAGTACAAGAGCCTCTGCAACATTTTCATTATGTTCTGTAGACAGATCTTGAGGTGACTTAGAGACAGGTGATGATGATGGGGAAGTCGAGGCTTTACCTTGGCAGCGTTGCAACTCAATGCGAAGATTGCTAATCATCAAGTCTTTAGCCTTAGCTTCAGCAAACAACTCTTTAACCTGACATTCCAGGAGGCCCCTTTCCTGGCCCTCTGCATCTCCACGCCACTTTGTTGAACTACGCGTTTGTTTTGCCAAGGTAGAGAGGCTAGAAGTGCTAGCACTAGAAACAATCCTCTTAGAGGTAGAGGTCTTTAACTGGTCCCTCAAGGAGATGCGGTCCCTTGTCATGGATGAAGGAACTTCTCTAGGGGTCGGGATGCCAGACTTCTTAGTTGCTTGAAAACCTGCGACACACCAAAATAGAAATGCATGTGAATCAGATAAAAATTTACTTTAAGAACTTACTTACAGCTGCCCAGTTCACACTAACACTTTCATTACGAACATCAACAAAACATCATCATGGCAACATTGAAAATGAGGATACATTCTCCATCATTCATTTCTTCTCCTTCTGGACTAGCTGAGCTAGCTAGACTTTCCGTCTGAATGCCTGCTTGTGACTGTGGAGTCTAAGGTGTGTGTGGAAAAATTGGTAGCAGTCTAAGCACGGAAGTGTTGGAGGTGGACGGGGTAGCAAAAGACGTTGATATCTTAGTTGGTGCTTATTCTCTGCTGCTTGTGCTCGCTCAGTCTCAAGTTAAAAAAAGGAAAAACAATTTTAAAAGAAATGGTACAACAAATAAATAATACTAATTCATCACTATGAGAGAACAAACAGAGGTGGGTAGAGTAGCCCAAAAATGTATTCAAGTAAGAGTACCATTACTTTAGAGTAATATGACTAAAGTATAAGTAAAAAGTAGTCATTCAAATAATTACTTGAGTAAGAGTAAGTAAGTATTCTGTGAAAAAAACTACTTCAGTATTGAGTAACTTGTGAGTAACTTCTGATTTATTCAGTAGTTATTTTTTAATGGTTCTTGGACTACAACTGTAGTTGGTGTATGTGTAACACATAGGACAACATGTTTGCTCTAGTTGGAAGTGGAATTATTTTAAGCTGAATTGTGAACATTTCTACTGACACAAATGAAAGCGCATGAAATACATTTTATTTTTCCTAGTTTGTAAATAAACAAAGAGTTGTGCTGCCTTGTCTGACGTCATGTCACTTTTTACAGTAAGTATGTTTCGATGCACTAAATTAGTCTGATTTGTCAAATAATTCAGTTTATTCTATTTTTACACCTACCTAGTTTCCATGCTCTATCTCTAATGTGACTGTTGGCCATATGTAGTGTACCTCTTGTGCACTAGGGGGTGATGTGGTCATTTCAGGTTGTTTAGCTATGTGGTAATGTAAATACAGTAGAAAATAATGATACATTCTAATAAAGTAGCGCTAGTAACTGTCAAGCTCCGAATCTAACATAACTACAACTTTCTACTGCTTTTACTTGGTGCTGTTGGTAATGTCTTAAATGTGTTTAAAGGACATTTGTGGTTGTTAAGGCTTTGTTCACACTGCAGAGTAGGATGTCCAATTCGGATTATTTTGTCGAATCCGTCGTTTACAATACAAAAAAAAGTGATGTCCCATGTGAACATAATCTGACCTGCTGCATTGTTTACGGAAGTAAACATGGCTTTAATTTTAGTCGTCTCAGATTTGGCGCATGAGTGGCAATTTCTAGGAATTTGTGCAATTAAAGTCAACATTTTCTGAACTGAATTATTGCGCGCAGAAGCTCAAGAAGGAAGAGAGCAAGTATTTTGGCTGCTCCAAAAGCAGTCGAAAACATGAGTGGTGGAACGTTGCCGTAAGTTTCTAAGATATATTATTTTCACCTGTTTTCTGCTCCTTTGTCAACTATATATTTTGTAATTGTCTATTGGTGAAGCATTATGACATTTATCGCTTTTTGATATGTTCTGGTTGAATGAATGTGACAGGAGTGGGTGAACGTTAACACTGCAGTCGCATCGCATACATATCTGATTTAGGATATGTATGTATTTAGGATGTAAACTTAGGCTATACATTGTGTCTATAAACACTTATGGACTTTTGTTTGTTCTGGTTCAAGAGGTAAATGTTGAAGACATAAGTTGTTTTTTGACAAATTTCAGTAAAAGTAGCCTTTATCCAGTACCTCAAAACGTATCAATGTTTGACTTAGGTGATCTATTACACACAGCTGATTAATATGTTCTTGGTTTTTTTCATGACATATTTCAATGGTTAGACATTCTGAAATATTATCAATAGCTAATAACTTGTTTTTTTAGCACTTTGTAGTTTAAGTTCTTCATCACGTACACAGCTACTCCTCCTCGTTCTTGCTAATTATGTTAATGTAATTTAGTTCATATCCTTCCGGGTCAAAATCCAATCCTTTTTTTTTAGCTTCTATCCATGTTCCTGAGATAGCGCTAACTTTGAAGATTTTGTTTGAATTGTTCCAAAAAAAGTTTCACGTTGTTGTAGTTAGCATACGAACTTCTGCTGTTTAAATGAATAATTGACAGTTTGTTGTAGATTTTAATCTTTCCGTTATATTGTTTGTCCGTATAAGGAAAACAATTATTCCTGGTATGAAAGAAAATTGTTTTATCTGGATCTATGTCCGTATTTAATTCTGATTCCGGACTATTGTGATCTATGCTGCTGAAGGTTTTCAGTTCCATACTTTCCTGTTGAGAATTATTTTGTGTTGCCCTATGAATGTCTGTAAGTGTCGATGAAAGTGCATCTAAGTAAAGAGCTTGTTCAGTAATCGCTTAGGGCGTTGAAATTTTGTAGTTGAATGTCGATTTTTGTTTTCCGTCAGATTCCATGATCGTTGTTGTTGTTGTGGTTGCTCTGGGAGATTCAATATTCGTCCAAATCATTGATGTCTTTGACAACTAGTACTGTTGCTTCTGGACCCCTATTCAGTTTGATGTAGAATTTGCAGTTGGCACTGAATTTACCCCCGTTTCCTCAAGTCGCGTGCTTTCTTGGCGATTTCAGAATTGCCTTTCGTGAGGTGCTCGTTCATGTAAAGATTTGTACCCTTTAGCTTTTATGCCTGTGTCACCAATGCCATTTTGGATTTCCTGTTGGCAAGCTTCACGATTGTGACTGGCGTGGTGTTGTTGCCTCTTTTATTCAGTGAGATGCATGCATCAAAGGTGTTAATATCGACATCCATTCTCTTTTATTGCAGAAAGTTGACCACTTGTTGCTCTGTTGAAGCAGTGTCCATGGCGACTGGTTCTCTGTTGTCACTCACAAACTTTCGTATTGAGCCCTCAACATTTTTCAAAATTTTTCTTGATGATTCACTTGATTTTGGATTACGGACTTTTTTTCGCATTTGTTGGTGCTCTTGGATTGGATTTGTTTGCTTTTGGTCGAAGTTTCGTACACTGCCGGTAAGATAGCAAAGCCAACCCGTGCTAGCTGCTGGCCTACCCTTCTTACAACTCTTGGTGCAGCGACACTTCTCCATCGCAGTCCAGACAAGGGGAGACACACACAGCGAGCCAGATAACTGGCGAGCGAGTGAGTGGTGGAGGCGAGGCTGGTGATCGACCAGTAACAGCGGAAGCGAAAATGTTGAGAGGCCGGCTAGCAGCAGAGTGGTACGGACCTGGAGCGAGCGGCGGAGGCGAGGCCGCCTTCACTATCCAAAGCACGGCGAGTGACAGATAGTGGAAGCCAGACCAAGCAAGCAACATCGACAACGGTCCAGGAGCGACTCCAGCGGCGACCCGGGAGCGACTCAGACAAAGAGGCTGAACGAGAGATACCAGCGGCAGCCCGGGGAGACACCAGCGGCAGCCCGGGGAGCACTTCCGACAGCGAGGCCAAGTGAGCAACAACAGCTATACCAACATGGGGCCAAAAAAGCCGCTCTCAGTGGAGGAGAGCGAGAAGATTCGGAGAGCGAGAAGATTCGGAGAGCTTTGGAGCTCCTGACAGCAGAGGATTTCGTTGTCAGACAGCAACAACAAACACTGTTACAGCTGGTGGAGGAGGTAAGGATCCTACGAGCCCAGCGTGAAAAGAAGGATCGACAGGTGAGGGGACCTGACTAAGAGAGTAGCTGATTTAGAACAGTACTCTCACATGAATGATGTCATTGTGACCGAACTCCACATCAGGCCCGCTTGTTTGCTCGAGCAGTGGCCCCCGACGACGAGAAAGAGCCCGGTTAGTTAAACTGGTTAGCTCCACAGTACAGCAGATAGCTGCATTCATGAAGTCAAAGGAATTGGACATGGACAACATTGAAGGTTGCCATCCACTACATGGGAAAAAAGATGGCTCCACACCAGCAACAATAATAATGAGGTTCATGAACAGAAAACACAAAATTGCATTACTAAAACAGGGCAGAAAGTTGAAAGGATCAAATGTGTACATAAATGAACATTTAAGGAAAACAAACGCTGACATTGCCAGGAAGGCATGTAACTTAAAAAAAACTGGGAAAAGTTCAGCAAACTTGGACCACAAATTGCAAAACATTTATGATATAAAATGGAACACCAGAACAAGCAAAAGTAATGGTAATTCTGAAGAACCTGATAAATAACAACTACAAGAACATAAACACAACCATGTACACAGGCAACCCACAATTATACATTGATTAAAAACAATACACTGCATATGGACCAAAAAAATCCAGAGTTTGAAAATTAGAGATCCAGATACAAATTTATTCTCCAACAGCCAAAATAACTGTTTATACTACACAGACCAACAATACAAAACCAGCATTAAATCCAATAATAAATTGTCTATTATTCACCTCAACTGCAGGAGTTTGCAAGCAAATTAGAACAATATGGACAAGCGGTAGAAAATGGATGGATGGATGGAAGATACATTTTTTGGGAGCATTCAAAGAACCATTTAAAGTGATCGCTATATCAGAAACATGGATTAATACTGAAAGGGCAACACATTTTAAACTGGAAGGATATGAACTGATTTACATTATTAACAGAACAAACAAGTATGGAGGCAGAGTTGTAATTTATGCGATGAAAGACTTGCATTACAAAGCGGGAAAAACATGTCATTTGCTGTTGATAAAATTTTTGAGTGTATAACTGTTGAAGTATGTCTTCAGCACAGACATAATTCGGGGCCCTGTGATCTGCAGCACCTTTATAATCTCTGGAAATCCACAGTAAAAGGGCTCTGCTACTGTTGGACTATAACAACTAAAACATTGTAACATTCTGTGATGTATAAATAACTCTGTGACTTTGGATTTCAACACTTTGTGACTCACGGGTCATTTTGACCCGAAGACCATCTTTGTAAATTAACTCTGTGACATTGGATTTCAACACTTTGTGACTCACGGGTCATTTTGACCCGAAGACCACCTTTGTAAAAATTTTTGTACAGTTTACATGGAAATGTGAATAAAATCAACATTTCACTTTTTCTACTGTTGGTGCCAAGCTAGGAGAAGTCTTAAAATTTCAAGTTAAAAAAATATCGTTTAGGGGATTTTTGGGGGGTTTTTAACACAGTGGCGGGTCAAAATGACCAAAGGACAACAGGAGGGTTAAATTGTGCAAAGAGGAGATAGTGGTGAAATAATCAAAAAAAGATTAGCGATTTGCTCCTAGGTTTGAACTGACAAGGTAAACAACTTATTCAGTGACCCTAAGAAAGTTTTGTACTATATTTTTTAAAACTCATAGCATCTCTTGCTTTATCCATTTAAGTTGACTAGGACTTGGTTACTAGAAAAAACACATGTTTACTTATTCGGAGAACAATAACATAGCAACAGAAATACAACATATTGTACTGGTAAATAAAGTGGATAATCTCAATCAGAGTAATTTAAAGGCCTCCATTCTTGATCAAACATCACACTAATGCTGTGTAGACTTCCTTCTCTCCAATAAAAATAAGCTTTTCAATCAGAACACAGACTGAACAGTGAGAAGATCATGATCGTTGATTGCGATTGATTTGAGTTCGTTCACGGTGATCAGCTGTTTCCTCGAT